>NC_068558.1:27223560-27526590 GCF_022201045.2 Citrus sinensis | reverse complement strand
TCTTCAGTCTTTATAATATAATCATGTTTTAAAAGATCAAGCATTTTTGTTTTGTAAATCTTTTCTTTGGAAATTTTTTGAAGTTCCCAACAATCAATTGCTTTATCAAAGTTCTCAATAATGAATTCTTCTGAACTCACAACATGCTTTGACTCACTAGTCTTCCCGGAAGAAGAGCTAGAAAAGGACGATGTTCTACAGATCGGAGGATCCATGGTCAAGACCTTATGGTCTATTTTTGGTTTGGTCAATATGGCTACAGGTATGGATTTACAGTCCTCAGCGGAATCCTTATCCTAAAACGAGACTTACAACCAGTAAAAATTCACCACAAAACAAAACTTCAAAATAAAACACAAGATTTTAAACACGAAACTCTAAACAATAAAACACTTTCCTCCCCTTGGCTCTGATACTAGAAGGAAATAGGATCGAAGGATGGATGTGCTTTCAAAATAATTCTTTATGGATTGCTTTGATAATGAAATGGAATTGCGGTTGATTCGTTTTATACAGAGTGCTTTACCTTTATCTTTCTTCTTTGGCGGCATTATCTGTTTTGAAGAAATTCTCTGGTTAGAAAATCAGGAACAGAATTTTTGTCACCTTTAATAAATTCAATATCAAAATCAAAAACACTTAAAATAGCTTGCCATCGTGCAAAAATCTGTTTTGATGCAATGTTTTGAACATCTTTTTCTAAAACATGTTTTGCAGCTTTGCAATCAATTCTAAGTAGAAATTTTTGATTTAGTAAATCACTTTGGAATTTAGATATGCATAAAATAATAGAAAGAATTTCTTTTTTGATAGTAGAATAATTTTTCTGGCAATCATTCCAATGTGCAGAAACATATTGTATTATCTGTTCTTTGTCATTTTCCTTTTGTTTTAATATACCTCCATAACCTATATCAGATGCATCAGTTTCAACAATTTTAGGTAATGCAGGATTTGCAAGAAATAAGCATGGAATATTTTTCACAGATTGCTTTATTAATCTAACAACTTTGGTATGTTCTTCTGACCATGCAACAGGATTCTTTTTTAACCTATCATGCAAAGGTTTAGACATCCTATTGATATTAGGGCAAAAATCGAGAACATAATTTAAACTACCAAGAAATCTTTGTAATTGAGTTTTGTCCAGAATTTTGTCTGGGAATTTATCTGCAAACAAAAGTGACCTCTCTATTGGAGTGATAGTTCCTTTGGAAATATGATGACCAAGGAACCGGACTTTTGTTTGAAATAAAGAAATTTTTTAACTATAAAGGGCTAATCCAGCCTTTTTTGTAATAAGATAAAAAGTCTTTAAATGTTTGAAATATTGATCAATACTTCGAGAAAAAATCAACACATCATCAATATAAACAATGCAAAACTCAGAATAGGGATTATAAATATCGTTCATGATTCTTTGAAATTCTGAGGGTGCATTTTTCAAACCAAAAGGCATTACTGTCCATTCGTATTGTCCAAAGGGAACAGTAAAAGCTGTTTTATATCGATCTTTAGGGTGAATTTGTATTTGCCAAAAACCAGACTTCATATCAAATTTAGAAAAAATGAAAGCTGAACAAAGTTTTTGGAGTAAATCTTTTTTATTAGGTATCGGGTACCTAATCCATTTTAAAGCTTTATTCAAAGGTTTGTAATTTATCACAAGTCTAGGTACGCCTCTTTCTATTTCAGAATTTTTATTAACATAAAAAGCGGCACAAGGCCAAGGTGATCTGGATTTTACAATGAGTCCTTTAGTTTCAAGATCATTTATTTCATTTTTACAATGTTGTTCCAATTCCATATTCATTTGGATTGGACGAGCTTTGGTGGGTATTTGTTTTTCATCAAACGAATTTTCATAAGGCAAATCTACCAAATGTTGTTTCCTATTCCAAAAAGCAGATGGTAAATCGGCACATATTTCTTTTTCAATAAGGCTTTTGAAATCGGAGATTTTTCTTTGTATAAAATCATTTTGTAATTGACTTCCAATTCTTTGGAAATTCAAATCTTTTTGTAAACAAAATAAATCATCTTGTTTGGACTTAAGAATGGCATTAATTTTGTTTTGGTAAACAGAACAAGCTTTGACAATATTTAAATTCCTTGTTTTAGGTTTTTCAATAAAAGGGAAAACAAGTCTTTTGTTTGTTGCTTTGAAGGATATACTATCATAATTGACAGTATATGGAGTTATAAGATTTATAAAAGGAGTTCCTAAAATGATGGCATGATGAATATCATTTGTGAGGACAAAAGAAGTTTTAAAATCAAAACCATTATTATGGATTGAGGCTTCAACCTTGGAACTGACATTCAGTTTTGAATTATTAGCGGCAGAAAGTCTTTCTTTTGTTTTTTCATGAAATCTTTTGGGGACGATGCCTTCTCTAATGCAATTTAAATCGGCGCCAGTATCAAAAAGGGCAATGGCGTCCATTGCAAAATCATCAGAAAAGATTAAAGTGACTTTAATCAAATACTTTCTTGTGGTGATTTGCTTTAAAACAAATAGAAAATCATTGGGTACTGACTCAATGTTTTCTACTTTAATATCATCACCATCATCAGGATTAGATTCATTGTCTGAATTATCCTGCAATTGTTTTTGTAAAAGAAGTTGGATAGTATCAGAATCACTTTTTTGTTTTTCTTTTAAATCTCTGATTTCACATTTGATTTCTTTTATCTCTTTCTGAAGATCTTGGATATTAGGAACCGTCTTTTTGTTTTCTTTTTATCCAAAATTTGAGTAAGATCATAAGAATTCTTTTTAACAATTGGGACTTTAGAAGTCTCGGCTTTATTAAAATCTAAAGTTTTCAAAAGTTTATCAAGATATACTTTTTGAAGATTTGGATCAGAAATATGCTTTACAAGTTCAAGAAAAGTTTCTTGGTCTTTAGTCAAAACATTGATTTTCTTTAAATATGAATCAGATTTAGATTCACTACTGCTAGATACAGAGTCATCTGAGTCAAAAAGCTTATCAACTTGATATGGATCACTGTCTCCCGACATGGAAGATTCGGAATCAGAAGATTCGACAAGAAGGGGGGCTAATTTGGAAAGGATTTCTTGATCGAGGTCAAGTTCATGAAGCTTTTTGTTCATCCTGCAATAATTTGCAGTATGACCTTTCATGCCACATTTATGGCATATAGCTTCTTTGTAATTGAAAGGGTCTTTGGTTTGGCTCTAAACTCTTTTCTTTTAGAGAATTTGGGTTTCTTATAAGGCCTCGAAGGTTTCTTATAAGGAAGTTCTCTAAAATTACGAAAGGGTTTCCTAGAATTTTTTGATTTGTAATGTTTCCTGCGGGGTTTAGTAGAACACTCGCCATTACAATCTTTGGAATAAGAAGTTTTAAAGGGGTCATAATTGAATTGTTTGCAGAAACCGCCTAATTCTTGTTTAGACTTCTTAAGCTTCCACTTATATATATATATATATATATATATATATATATATTGCCTAACACACACACATATATATACTTCCTCCCATCTTCACTGTCTCTCATGGATCATAATCACCATTACTGCCATCTTATATGCAAATACCATCACCGCTTGCATAGAAGTGGGTGGGCAACTGTAAAACGAATTAGTAATAATAATGAATATGAGGAAGCAAAAGGATAACCCTATGATTTATATTCCAAAATGGGACCCCATGAATCATGTATTTTTACTGTATATCTAATTCTTGCTAATTGCTATCTATTTTAGATTATCAAGAGTTTAAGATGCTCAGTTGTGCAAGAAAGAGCCGATGAGACCAAAAAAAGTACAGTATTTATTCTTATAAGGATAGTTTTGGAAATGTGATGTTACTTGAAAAGTGAGGGGAGGGGGGAGATTAGATAGTTTGATGAGCCCAAATTTCACCAATCCACCTTTTATTCAAAAATCTTAAGCCAGACATATTTGATTTGGGTTCGGTCGGAGCTTAAACCACAGTTTGGTTGAAGCTTAAACGAGCCCAAGCCAGGCGTCCCAGCCCTTAACGATGTGTTTGGTATTATAATGTGTTAAAATAATGTTCCCATTAACTTAATATTAATAAGATGTTTGGCAAAATTTAGGGGCTCATAATGCATCGTAATGTGCCAAAAATGGCGCATTACACAAACCCGAGTTTGCTAGAGTTTGTGTAATGGGGTGGTCCCAGTGGCTTTTGCCTCAATTGAGGCAAAGGTTAATGTCTCAATTGAGGCAAATGTAGTTATAATTATAAAAATGAATTATTTTATTATTAACTAATATTATAATAAATAAAATATAAAAATAAATTATATAGATAATATTATTTTATTTGACAATAAATATTTATTATATAATTATATTAATAATTAATTTAATATAATTAATAATAAATTTAAATAATACTAAACTAAAATTAATATAGTATAGTATAACATGAAATATTGTACAATATTATTATAATAAATATTAATATAATACAACATAATACAATACATTTGCGTTAAATAATTTAATACAGTGTACCAAACACATCCTAAATTCATATGTATTACTATTTATTACTCTTAAATCATGTTTGTTAGTTATTTTTATTTAATAAAGATTAACTATAGTTAGAGGTTAGTTGTCAAATGTCTTAAGTCTGAAATTTTACTAATTTTAGACATTTTACAAAAATGTTTTTAACTTATGTCTGATTTTCAAACATTTACATCCGAATAGAAAAAGTAAGCTTTTATGACTTTTATTTTAATGGAAAAATATCTGAATGATAAGTAAATATTATATTCTAGAAATGTCTCTATAAAACAATTTATTACCTAAACTATAAAATAAAATCTTCCTTTTTTATTTTGACTTACAAGGACGTAAATGTCAAAAAACCAACTTTAAGATTTTTTTATTATGAAAACAAACAAGATGCCACTTATATTCAGATATTAAAAAAAGAAAAATAAACAAATGATTCAAAATTTCGTATTCAGACTTTAGAAAATTTTAAACCCATTTAGATTTTAGAGTAAAAAAACAAACGCTACCTTAGTATATGTTTTATGTAATTGAGATATAATATTATTTGCATGGCGGTTTCTTCTTCTTCTTTTTTTTTACCAGAAAATTTGAAGATAACATAGGTATAAGGTAGTGTTTACATTTTGTAATGGAGTGAGAATCCTTAGATTGGGAGTGTTGAGTAAAAGTGGGAGTAGGTTGTTTGTTTACATTGAAATGAGAGTATAGAATCGAAAATTATGTATTTAATTTATTTTGAATTAAGAGTAAATTGTTTCAAATTACAATTTTACTCTTTTTTAAAGAATTGTAGCTTTTAATTACAAAATTAATAAAAAAGTATATTTGAAAAATCAAATATTTATTTTATTATATTTGTAAGTTAATAATAATTATTAATATTCTTAATTATGTAAATCATATTTTTTTATTAATGTTAATTTTAATTATATAAATTAAAAATTATTGATAAGAGCAACACATATGAAACATTATTATTAATAATATAGTATGAAATTAACATTTTTCTAGAATAAACTATTTATTATTATTAATTATTAATATTAAATAAATATAATACTATTATTTTTAATTAAATATAATATTATTATATTTTCAAATAAAGATAGTGTATATAATATTATTAATTCTCAATGAATATAATAATATTATTTTTAAGTAGCTTTAACTTAGAATTAATGTAAATCATTATTTTTAACTAAGTATAATAATATTGTATCTAAATAAGTTTAATATTATTATTTTTATAAATTTAATTTAATAATATTATTTAAATATGATATTATTTATTTTGTTAAATATAATAATATTAAATTTAATAGAAGAAGGATAAAAAAGAAAAAAGATGGGAGTGGATATGAGAGTGAAAATCTCACTCCACACTCCCAAAATTAGTGGGGCCTATGGAGTGGGATTTTCATTCATTCTTTAAAATATGTAAGTAAATATTAGAGTATAAGGAATTTATACTCCTCACTACTACTTCAGTAAGGAAACATAGTAAAAATACAGTGAACAAATCAAAGGTGATTTCACAAATAACAAATCAAACGACCATTTATGTGACTTCGCCCACATACTTAAAATAAGAGTATTTTTTATTTGCCTCTCATGAGAATTAAAAAACTAACACTAATATGGACCTATATTGTTGATATCAATATCAATAAAATTGTAAATTAACATTTAGGTGGCGTTTGTTTTTTTGTCTGAAATCTGAATAGACCTGAATTAGTCTGAATTCTGAATAGATTTGAATGTCTGAATCTGAATAATATGTTTGTTTTTTTGTCTGAATCTCAAAAAATAAGTATTAAGTTGTTTGTTTTTTTCAACTGAAATAGCTGAAAATATGTACTTTTACATTTGTACCCTTATTTAAATTTGAATGTCAAATAAATAATATATTAAATACTAAAATATTTTAACATTTTTAAGTAAAACTATATTCAAGTGAATCCATAATTATTTTACAATTTTAATATATAAAATACCATAAATTTCAAATTTTATCATATGTAATATAAGAAAGAAAAAATATGGATATTTGATTTGGGTGAGTTTTGGGATAGACATGAAAACTAAATTATAAAACATGGATATTTTTTACATTAGTAAATAATTGACTTAATTCAAATTTCTCCATTAAGTAAAAAGCCAAAAAAATTGGCTTATTTTATTAAGTCAAAATTATCTAAAAAATCTCATTAAGTTATAAAAACAAACACCTCTAATTAACTTAATTAATTAAGTTAAGTCACTTTAAGTCATTAAGTTAAAAAACAAACGCCACCTTAGTCCTGTATTGTTGGTATTAGAAGACTAAGATTTTTAGTATATTCTTTTGTTGAAAGAGAGGGGAAAAAAAAGAAAAACAAAAAGTTCCCAAACTAGAAAGAACAATAGGGTGAATAAATAAGATGAGAAGAGATAAATTCTATATTCAACCAAATAATGAAATCAAAATTGATCCTCTTTTTCTCTTAATTTCTCTTTTCCCTGTTCTTTCTACTCTTCTCCTCTATTCTCATTTTTTCTAATCAAATTGAGACGTTAGATAAGTTTGATAGACCTCAAGATTTAAGAATTGTTTGTTTTTTGTCCGAAATTTGAGTTTTAATTATTTTTAGACATTTAGATTTTTTTTTTAGGTTTTCTATAACATAGGTCTGATTATAAGATATTTACGTCTAAATGAAAAAAGTTATAAATTCAAACTTTTATTGGAATGGTAAAACATCTTAATAGAACTTCAATATTCTCTCTCATTAATATCCCTATTAAATATATTTATTTCCTACTATTAATATTATCATTTTATTATTTCTTATTTATCAATTTTCCTTGTTCTGCGTGTATTCAACTATCAATTTTTTGCTTGTTCTACGTGTATTCAACTATCAATTTTTTTATTATGAATGAGAATTTTAAACATAATTGGACTCATGTGAGTGTGTTCTATAATAGTTTCATCTCTTTACACTTATAATTAATATTTTTCTAATAGATTTTGAATATCATTTAGTACATTATTTTTAATGCATATGATTAAACAATTCTTCGTTGGCTTACATAATTAACAAAAAAATAATCATATAATATACTAAAAATAACATTATAAATATCATGGACTAGTGTCAAAAAATACACGTGTTAGATATATATATATTTTTTTCATACTTTGTTAAGGTACACGTTATCAAATTTTTTTAACTAATCATATAATTTATGAGTAATAATACAGTCACAAACTTTTGTACAAACTGATGTAGCATGATGAGATTGATTGAATTAAATATCACTTGGTCCACATGATTTGTTTTTATTAATTTATATTTTCATTCAACCAATGAATTAATGCCATGTCAGTTTGTACAAAATAAGTTTGTACAAGAGTTTGTGGCTGTATCATTACTCATAATTTATTTATAACTGATCATGTGTTTAACAAATAAAAATAAGTGTTGTTGATATTTATGAGGCTATATATATAGAGTGATAATACAACCACAAATTAGTGTACAAACTTATTTTGTACAAGCTAATGTGACATCAATTTATTGGTTGAATGAAAATACAAAATAATGAAAATAAATTATGTGGGCCAAGAGATATTTAATTTAACCAATTTTATTATGCCACATCAATTTGTACAAGATAAGTTTGTATAAGAGTTTGTACCTATATCATTACTCATATATATATATATATATATATATATATATATATATCATAATATTTATAAGGCTATATAAGTGTTGTTAATGTTATATTTCATATGTTTTCTTCTTAAAAATCAAACAGCTTAATACTTATATTCAAATATTGAAAGAAGAAAAACAAATATCTCATTCAAATTATGTATTTAAACTTATTTAGACTTCAATAAAATTCAAACCCCAAGTTCCACAAAAAAACAAAAACAAAACACAAACGTTACCTTTGTACTTGTTACTATATGAATTTAAACTACTGGAAAGATCCCTAGTCCCTTAAAAAGTTAAATTCAAAAAGACAAATAACACCTGTATAACGAAGAATTCATTATTTTACTACATATTCACCCGATTGGGGAACATTTAAATGGGCTACCCGATCCATAGCCCAAAAGGCAAACACACTATTCTTAATAGAGTGGAGCTATTGGCACCCCTCTAATATTCTTTGAAAGCCCTTATTATAAGTACACCCGATTAAACAGAAAATTTATATTTATTATTAACACTCACTTTAATTTCAAAACTGTTTTTTTTTTTAATTTGATTTTCTCTCCAACACCCTACAATAAACATTGGCATTATTTTTGCTGCTCATCTCATGTCATGCTTTTCGTCCCTCATTCATACAATTTCTCGTCCATCTGTTGAGTTCTTCTTCTTTTACAATTTTGTTACTTGATAAATTCTTTCAGTCCCGCTCCTTAATTTATACTAAGCTATTGGACGACTCCTAAGAGTTTTCAATAGAAAATTGTTGCTGTATAACACTTTATTTTGATTTTTTAGATGTATAAGTCTCAAAACAATTCATTGATTTTTAGAATGAAATTGATGATGAATGCCAAGAAATCGTAACCAATTAAAAATTGTACTTATGCAGAATATGGCTGCGTTTGAAGTTTAGAGAGAAAAATATAATTGATGCATGTGTCCTTAAACATAATTACAGAAAATAGGGGTTTTATAAGTTCAATAAGGGGGTGCCAATAGTGGTCTTAATAAAGCTGTCTTCGCAATAAGTCACGATGTACAATGTACCAGCCAATCAAAGAAGGATAGAACGAGCGGCTTCGGAGCTTGCGTTTTCAAGTCGACTAATAGAGTCTCTTTCGTTTTATCTTCATTGCCAGCCACTTTACCTTCAAGAAAATGATTCTTTTCAACCTAAAGGTCTGTCTCTTTTCGTGTACCACAATACCAACAAAAAAGCTCTTTATTTAGGCCATTCACATAGAAGGAAGTAGGGTACTCATAATTCAATTCGATTTATTCAATTTGTTTAATCCATAAAAATCTAATATGTGAATTAATGGATTGAATTGGATTAAAAATTTAAAAATCTGCAGACAGCGGATTGAATATGAATTTATTTATGTAAATCAATAAAAATTTGCGAATCTTCAAAAAAATAATAAATATATATTTATTTAATAAAAAAATTGTAACTGTGGTGTTATTACTTACTAATAAATAAATAAATTAAAATATAGTTACATTAAAACTATACATATATTATCCAATACTAATATATAATAAACATAATTAAATAATTAAATAAACAAATATAGCTTTTTAAAAAGTTAATTTTAGTTGATTTTTATAATTTTAGTTAATTTTCATGTATTAATTTAAACAAATGAGTTTTTTTTCTGTTTATTGTGTTATATTTTAAAATCTTGAATATATTATTCTATCTTTATTTAAACACTTAATTTATTAAATCTTATTCAATTTTGAATTTGATCAGTAGTAAAATTATTTTTATTTAATTAGTTTGTAGAATGAGCATAATTAAAATTTTTAATCTACAAAATCATGGATCGGAAATGGACTGGTGTCCAATATACAAAATCCGAACCGTGAGCACCCTTAGAAGGAAGAATAAGATTTTTTTTTAGTCTATTTTTAAAATATGAGAAATGAAAATTGTACAAAATGGTAATAAAATAACCACCATATTTAAGTAGTTTTGATGGATAAAAAAGTTATAAAAACAAAGCTTTTCAATTATAATTTTGATAAAAAATAAAATTATTTATAAATTTATAATCAAATAAATTAGAAATAAAATCAATTTAATTTTTAAATTACAACGGCAAGTATTTACTGTAACTACAAAAATTACAGCTACGCTCATAATATGAGTAACTTCAATTGACTATTTTTCTTTTACCTCTTTTGTTAGAATCAAAGACCGTGCCTTCAATCTTCAAGTATAAATAAAATTGGCGTACTATCTTGGCTTAGCCAGGCAATCTTGCTTGTTTTTCTCAAATGCTCATATGATCGGGATCCGATATAAAGTTGTGTGAGAGCTTGCTGATTCTGCCGACCCTTGGCGTTCTTACTTTCATCATTTTCCATTCCTCTCTCCCTTCTTCAATGGCGGCCATTATAAAGCCAGCGTTACAACCATCACAAGCCCTTCTCCCAAAACCCAACTATAATTCCCCCTTCATTTGTGACTCCCGAAAATCTTATAGTTTCCCGGCAAGGGTTCCATTTTCGCTCTCAAATTATAAAGCTAGCTCCCGTCGTGCCGCCTCGAAACCCGTCGTCTGTGCAACAATTATCGATGGGGCTTTCTCTTTCTCTTCTACGAACCGCTCCGAGTATTCACTTCACTCACTATTTTTCTTATGTGTGTGTGTGTATTCAGCCTGTGATTTGTAAGCTTGTATTGATGAAAGGTTGTGCTGAGAAATTATCCATGTTGGCCTTTCCTTGAAATTTTATTTATTGATGTGCGAATAAGTATCATAACTGTCTTGCTGATTCCATGCTAGCAAGTTGTTTTACTAATTAATAACTATCAAGTATTCATTTGCATGCTAAATTAACATTCTTTCCTTGGTTTTCTACTGCTACTACTACAAATTCAGGTTGAGACGAATTTCTGTGTTTGTTCGGGATGAAAGTGGAGTGGTAGACCTGATTGATGAGGTCTTTGCAAGGAGGGGATATAATATAGAGTCTCTTGCTGTTAGTGGGAACAAAGACAAGGGTCTCTTCACCATAGTTGTTTCCGGAACTGACAGGGTGCTGCAGCAAGTTATAGAGCAGCTTCAGAAACTTGTAAACGTTTTGAAGGTTATCACGTTACTGTGGAATCTCCCTCTCGAAATGCATTTATTCCCTGAGACTTTTATTACATTCAATTTGGCATGTGGATAGCATAACCTTATAATTTTTTAGTATTAATTGCCTCCTTTTAGATGTATTTGCCTTTTTCTAATTTCCTTAAAGTTTCTTAATCAATTTCTGTTGTTTACCTTTCCTGTGAATTTCTATCTTTGAAAGTAATATTTTCTATCATAGTTAAATTCTCAACTTCTGTATTCAAATCTGGTCATCAGGTTGAAGATTTCTCGAACGAACCCGTTATTGAACGTGAACTAATGCTTATAAAAGTGAATGCAGATCCGAAGTTTTGTGCTGAGGTAGCTACATGCTGTTGATTTGATCCTTGGAGATTAAGTTTCAAAATCTATCTTCATGTTTTCATCTTTCAAATTTCTCTGAATTTCTTATTCCATGTCTTGTTATTCATCTTTAGATTAGGCAGTTACTGGACATATTTAGAGCGAAAATTGTGGATATCTCAGAACACTCGCTGACAATTGAGATAATGGTTGTCAGAACTCTTTTTTTATTTTTTTTTGGGATCATCTGTCTTCTCTTCCCTGCCCCCATTATATTAATGTTCCATGAGCAAAGGGTTATTTTAACATATAATTTGCTATGACGGTGTTGAAGAAAGTGATTAGATTATCTGGACTTTCGATATTCTTGAGTTTTGACAAATTTTTTAAGAAACTTGACTTTTATTTTGCTTTAGTAGAGTGACATGTACCTGGTAGTTTGGATTGCTTCTTTCCATCATGAAAACTGAGTGCAGCAAGGACTGGATAATAACAGCAATAACATCTAAGGCATTTAGATAGTTTTGATTCGCATCAATGAAGTTTAGCTGAAGCAATTTCTTTTTTTCCCCTTTTTTTTTACTTTTGGAGAAGTAAATGCATATATCGATTCTTGTCTCCACCATTTAGCCTTGTCAAATGCTTTCCTAGTCTCAAGTACAGTTTAAATTGCTTTGTAGAACGTACCGATTTTCTGTCTTCTCGCTCATCCTTCGTTGTTAAAATTCTTCTGACATAATTTATTTTGTTACATATAATCCAGGTGTCTGGAGATCCTGGGAAGGTGGCTGCCGTGCAAAGGAACTCAAGCACGGTTGGGATCCTAGAAATTGCAAGAACTGGAAAGGTTAAAAAAACAAATGTAATCGTTTGTTGTTAACTTCATTACTTAAGCACTTTGTATTTCTTAGGGAAAAAAAAATGCCTGGACATCATTTCATGTTTCTAACTTAAGTAAAGGGATGGGCTAGGATCATCTCATCTTATTAGTTTGAGAAATAGAGAAAAAGAAAATGATATACAGAGAGAGATAGAAAGGGGGAAAAAAATTCATTTGTTAACTTATGAACCTTTTATTCTTAATAGACTGCCTTCAGAAGGGAAAAGTTGGGGGCTTCTGTGCCATCTTCGGGATTCTCAGCAGCTTCATATCCTGATCTTTGTGAAACACCAACTTTTGGTGTTCTTGTTGGGGCAGGAGATAGAGCATTTCTCAGTCAAACTGGTGCTGTCGAGGTTTGCGCTTCTCTAAGATTTGCATTTAAAATTTTATCCTAATCTGGCATTTCCATGTTTTCTCTTTTGTTAGCTTGCTTATGTGGTATTGATGCAGAGAAAAATGTGCATTTAGAGGGAGCAGAAAAATTGTTTGCAAAAGTCTCATGACATCCTAATGCCAGATTCTATTTACCGTTACCATGAGCAGGTGGATTGTGGACTTTGGGTTTAAACCCAAAAGCCACAGTCCTGATCCCGGAGTACAGCAACTAAAAATAGCCCTAGCTGTTTTACTCCTATTAGAACCTGCCCCATCTTTCAAAGCATTTCTTGCCATATCTTTAATCTCTCACTCTCAAAGCTTCCCTTACTTCTTTGGGACAATGTATTCATTTAAAGCTAGATTTCCGTCAAAGCCTCTGAAATATGCAACTAATTCCTTCCATTTTACATTTCTCTTATACATCTTGGTCACAGAGAGGACCTGTTTATTGTGCTGGCTCGGTTCCACTGCTTGAAGCAGCCGACAGTTCAATAGAACGAGTCACTGATCCGCGTACTGGTAAGCAATTTTTTGTGCACAAACATTCATTAACTTAAATCCTTTTCATCATTTTGTAAAAGTTTGTGCATAGAGCTTGCTTCATTGAATGCAATATAACTCGAATATTAGGCCTAATATCATGTGTGAATCAGGAAAAGGTGGCTGATTGATTTTATGAGCATCAAAAAGAGAGTGATTATTCAATTGGAAGAAGGCACAATCAGATATTGTTTTTGCTTAATTGATTAGGCCTGAATGTAGAATTGATTAGGCCTGAATATAGACTTAATTGCATAAGTGTCCACTTTCCTTGTTGGCAAACTTGTAATTGTGGATTGAGATTTTTCTTATCATTTTTGGGCACAATTAGATATTCTTGTACCATGTTTGTTGTATAGCTAGCTGAGACTTTCTTTTATTATTTTGGTTAATTTTGTTACTTATATTTTCTAGATGTTATCATTGTTCTTCAACATCCATCTGATTATAATGTGATGCAAGATGCCATAGCCATCCTCTGCGAGAATGATAACATCTGCTGTCAGGTTTGTTGTTACTTATTCCTTTCATTGCTTTACTTTTCCAGTTTATCAATATCTTTCTAATTTATTTTATAAAATAATTATTATTAGGTTATGAAATCTTATACCAAGAAGCAGCTTATTACGAAGCTTTCTCGCAGTGGACGAAAAGTAATAATTGCGACTGACCATGGTGTTGGAGCTTTTCTAGGTAAACTCATGACCTTCAAGCCAATTTGCATCTTTTCAAGTTTATCATCGCTGTTGCGTATTTTATTGACTGCTTTATGTTTATTTTATTAACACATTTTGATCAGGGGAAAAAAATTCTTTTCATTTTGGTTTTTTTTTTTTTCGTGTATTTTCTAGTTATGCTATCAAATTTATTAAGCTTGGCATTGGATCTGTATTAGAGAAATTAAAATATTGATTGATGATGGAGGAATATGAGCTTTGGTTTGAATTTGTATGAACTGAGAAAGAATTTACTTAAAGAATAAAAAATTAGCTTTTGGTGTAAAGTTGTATGAAAACCATGGTGAGTTGTGAAACTTAGTTGTGGAAATTTTTTGCCGAATGTTTTTGATGAGTGTAAGTATTAGATGAATGTAACCTCCTGCTGGTCTTCAATCACTACAATCTCCTTGACCAGTCAACGTCTGTGCATGCATTTATCTTCAATTGTTCTCATCTGCTTAATGCAAACCATAGTTTGTTGTCCCTTTAATATGTCTTAGCAATTTCTTGCATCCCACCAGTGTGCCTTTTTGGGATCTTCAACAAATTGGCTCAATTTGTTCACTATGTGTCTTTACTTCCTTGCATAGGAGTTCTTTTATTCTAAACAGATCAAGAGCAGACTTAGTTTGCAGTAACATGCATTGCTGCAGTTTCTATTTTGATCTCCAATACTAGGAAGTTGTCGTTAGTCTCTTAGTCATTCACTCTACCAACTTTTTAGTTCGTCCAGTGATCAGAATGTCATATACATAGATAAGCATAATCACAACATCTTCAATGCCCTTTTTAATGAAAAGAGAGATGTCAGAGATACACGTTTTTGAAACCTCACTGGATCAATGCCTTTTTCAGTTTATCATATGTTGTCCCAGGTGCCTGTTCATAGAGAGCCTTCTTTAGTCTACATATGTAGCGAGGTTTGTCTTTCTGCAAAAAGCCTTCTAATGGTAGCATAAACACCTCTTCACTCTGTTCCTCACGCAAAAATGCATTGTCAAGTTGATTTCCTAGTTAAAATGGACTGCCAAGCCCAAGAGTAATCTCATAGCGCAAGACTTGGCAACAGGGCTGAAATCGTTTGTGTAGTCAATTGCTTCAACCTGATGGTAGCCTTTAGCTACCAATCTTGCTTCTGTTTCACCTTGCTGACTTATTTGTTTCCCACTAACCTCAAGCCTTGTATGAATCTTACCAAGGTTCAAGTTTCATTATTTGTAAAGGGCTGAAATTACTCTTCCAAGGCCTTCTACCATTTGGGATCTTTAAGAGGTACTTCTGTACATTCGAGCAGGAGATCCCAATGTGGTTGCTGTGTATTTGCTAGGTATAGTTTAGGCGTATAGATAGTTTAGACCTGGTATATACTGTTTCGTTAATGTTGTGTTCGTGTTGTTCTGCGCCTGTGATGTCTTGTGTTTCAAGAGTCTCATAGGATGGAGTTTGGCTTGGTTGTCTAGAGGCTTGTGATGAGATAGTGGGAATATTGTTCGTAGGCTGTTGATCTGATGGCAGTGAAGAATTTGATACAAGTGAATTATCTCAGATGTATCTGCTTGAGTGTTGTCAGAGGCTCTTGCATCATTGTTTAGTCAAAGAGATTGCAATCATCATTCTCAGATTTGGTTCCCTTAAAGGATAAATCACCTTTGTATGGCAAGTTTGACTCCTAAAACTACATGTCTTGAGATGTATGCTCTTCCCCTGCTGTCCGTGCATTCATAACCTTTGTGACTGGGGCTGAAACCCATGAAGAGTCATTTAAGAGTGTGTTAATGCAGCATGTTTTTATCATAGGGTCTGAGATGAGAAAAGCAAGCACAAGCAAATGTTTTAATGAAGTTACTATCTGGTTTCACCTTATCGATCTTTTCGAAGGGTCGTAAACTTTGTAAGACCCGCCCTGACACCCTGCTCGTAAGATAGTCTGCAGTATGGAAAGATTCCCACCGAAAGTTGATAGGAAGACTTGTGTGAACCAAGAGAGTTAAGCCTGATTCGACTCTGTGTTTCTTCTCAAACTTGTACTCTGTTGTGCATTCCTTTGTTGTAGTGCAAGCCAACTTTCCCTCCTCAAATGGGCAGAACATTTTTTGCGGTTACTGAATTCTCATTATTGTTCATTATTATATTCTCTTAATTGATTTCGAATGTTCTTTTCAGATAAAATAGATTTATTAGCATCGGGCAGCCCTGTTATTGGTGTCCCTGTGCGTGCTTCTGGAGTGACGGGATTTCCACATCAATTTGTAGAGGTATATACTTTTCTCATTTAAATTTGTGTTTAGTCTTAAATTATACGTTAACATTTGTTTGTTCTACTTTGAATATTCAGATGTGCCCTAAGCATGCCATTCTGCTAGTTCCTGTGAATGATGCAAAGGGTGCAGCTAGACAAGCTATGATTATCTGTGATATGGTTCACCCCGGGGGCAGGTTTGGTTCTCTCCTTGTGTAAGTCTGATTGAAACCTGGCTCAATGCAAACTGCATAATTCTCATTTTGTTTTTCTTTCGCAAATTATGTGCAGGACTCTCAAGAGGATGTAAACCGTGAGGGGACATGCTGCATACATGTTTTTTATTGTCTTGTGGAGTAGTGATGATGTTAATTATTATCAGGGTCCCGGTGAGCTATGTTTTCTTTAACTAACAAAAGTTGAAATGGTTAACTGCGAGATAGATGCCACGGGAACTAAGAAAGGAAAACTGATCGGCACCGCCAGTAATTATCTGGCAGAAGAAAAAGTAACGGATGTTGAAGTGAAATGATTTTTTTTTTTTTTTTTAGCAGCGATAAAATTGAATGTTGAGCTTGAGAATGACAGTGTCCGTCCTCTGGGGAAGGCCAAAACTTAATAATTTACTAATGAAATAGAGAATTCAAGTAGTGGGGTCACTACCCAAGGTACTAATAAATTGAAATACTGAATCACTTAATGGGGCTCTCATTATAGAGCCCTTTATGGTCAAAGGATAGATTAATGTCAGTGCCAGGCAGCGAATTGTTGAATGGGTAATTTTCACTGTCCATGGGTTTTAAGCTGATGGAAAGGCTAGGATATAGGATTGATTTGGATTAATTATTAAGATTAAATTTTATTAAATTAGATTGGATTAGGTTGAATTATTTGTAGCTCAGTGTATTTTTGGTACAATATTTGATTGGATTATATTAAATTAAATTTAATATAGTTAAATGATATTTAAATTGATATTTTATATAATTCTCAAGTAATGAGTGGCATGCTTCTTATTAATGGATATAATATATTATTAAATAATAATTGAAGTGTTTAATATTTAATTTTATTGTAAACAAATAACTAAATAATTCTTACGTCTAATATTTGGTACTGCATTAACCAAATTATTGAATTAAATCTAGATTTTTAATATGATTTAAAATAAATTATGGGATAAAATTTTTGATACTAAATACAACACAAAATTCTAGGTAAATGCATTTTGACAATAATTTTTATATTTAGTTTAAACTAAATATTACTTTAAATTAAAAAAAAAAAGAGTGATAATGAAGACAAGAACATATTCGTTTCATTTAA
Organism: Citrus sinensis; assembly: GCF_022201045.2. Lineage (NCBI taxonomy): Eukaryota > Viridiplantae > Streptophyta > Magnoliopsida > Sapindales > Rutaceae > Citrus > Citrus sinensis. The sequence goes on along the minus strand of NC_068558.1, from coordinate 27,508,838 downwards.
TCTGATCAATGAAATCCTCATTACGCCTATATGAAAATAAGGATTAATAATCCTAATAATGTTAAATTATATAAAAAGACAAACTGTTGAGTGGAATTCTAAATTTGTGTATGTATGCATTTGTGCGGATGGGTGATGAGTCTCATAAATCAGACAACAGGTATTTTAAGTGTGCAAGTCACAATCAATACAAACTTACAATACTTGCAATAACAGTTTATATATCTCAAGCTCAAGAATATAACAAAATCTTTACGGAATAATTTATTCCCGTCTCCCCTATGGAAATGGAAACTCTAATAATCATTCTTAATTTTAGGTGGAACTTACCACTTTAATTTTCATTCCACATCTTATTTAAGGAAGTAAACACATCATTTCTCATTCTTATTGTCAATAGGTAAACACACCATTAGAGCAACGATTTACTATAACAAATTCAAGTATTTGTTGGTAACGCTGTTTATGTAATTTGACTCAATCTTGCTTCATCTAATTGTTCTATTACCTGTCGGGTGGGCAATTGCTTTGTAGATCCTGGTAACCCATTCCTGGCCCAAATTGAATACAGATTACCTTATAACTAATCCTTGGCGGCGGGATAAGTAACAAACGGTAGGCCGTTCGTTTTCAGCCAAAAATTCTTGAATCTCCTCTTTGATCATCTGCCGCTCCCCTCAGTTCCTTAAATCAAAATCTGAACATTGCTACTTTTTATCGTCTTGTTTCGTCTCAAAAAATGAGATATTAACATATTATTATAGCTGAAACAAATAATCAAACACCATATGGATCGAATCATGCGTTAGAAAACTCAAAGAGTTAGATAAAGAGGATTACCCCTGATTGCCAATGCAGATTGCAGAATATAAGAGTTAGAATAATTCAAATGCATAACTGCTGAAAATATTTAGAATTAACTAAATATGTTTAAAATACGCTGTAGGACAAGAATACCCATTTGGCTCATTTAGCGAAGCAAGTCCAGAAGTTGGCTGGGGCCGAGAACGTGAGAATAAAGGCCGTGATTGACCCGAGTTTGGTCCAAGTTGATTGATATGGGCGTCCAGAAGCAGTTGGAGGAGAGATTGCTGCTCAGCTTGATTTGGGTGACGTTCAACTTGCTGTACGATATGAATAGGGGTGTCAAAAAAACCCGCCCGGACCGGATCCGGCCCGGACCCGGCCAATCCGGTCGGGGCAAAACCCGGACCGCATATACAGAAAAAGCGGATCCGGGTTTTAGAATTTAAAACCCGGACATATCCGGGCACGGTCCGGGTTCAGCACCCAAAACCTAAAACCCGGACCTGGACCCGTTTTCCCAATTGAAAAAAAAAAAAAAACTAAACCAGTTACCTACCCAAACCCAAATCACAAAACCAAATCCGAAAATCCCTAATTCCCCAAATCGCAAAACACCCAACCCAAAGGTATAAGCTGAGCAGCGACGCTGCCACCGTCACCGTCGGCTAGCACCCACCGTCACCGTCGGCTAGCACCCACCGTCACCGTCGGCATCATCTCTTCTCGTTTGCATTTGCTGACTCGGTTTTGCTCAGTTGCGGCTGTGACGGGAGTCGTTCGTGCAGCGGCAGCAGCGCAGTGCATCCCCCTCCGGCGCCGTCAGCGTCAGCGCCACCGTCTCCAACTCTCCATTGCCACTTTGTCATCCACCATCAGTCTATCACTCTGCCATCACAGCCACCACTACCAGCCGCAGGTATTGATTTTTTTCCTTCCATATTTTGTCTTCCCAGTTGCATTTTTGCCGATTGCTTCTCTGTTGGTGTTGGCTGTTGCTATTTGTGTTTATTTTCGGTCAATTTTGTGCATGGTTGCTGACTTGCTGTTGCTGTGAGAGTGTGAGGCTGTGAGACTTGCAGATGTACATGTACACACATTAACGGAGGACTAAGCTTATTGTTTAATTAATTAAGTTGCTTGGTGCATGCCACTTACCATCTGCCGCTTTGACCATTATTGGATAACTTCTACCAATTTGTTACATCTTAATTAAATTTATTTTCAATTTAAGATAGTTGTATGACTCTACTGATTAAAAGGGAGCCATTGTTTATTTTCAATTTATTTTTAATCTGTTACATCTTAATAAAAATGAAAGAATTTTTTTTTTGAAATATTTGTTTGCGGGCTTAGAAGCCCGGAAGACAAAATCCGGACCCGGGACACGCCGGGCTCAAGCCCGGACCGGACATACAAAAACCGGGTTTTGTCCGGGTCCGGGTTTTAATTTTTGGCATCCGGTCCGGTCCCGGGTTGCACCAAACCCGGACCGGACCCGGGGTTTTGCCAAGCCTAGATATGAAGAAGACTTTTGTTTTTCATTTTTTGTATTTGTTTTTATAATTTGATTGAAGTTTGTAAAACATCTTATTATTTAAGGAAGATTCAATCTTCAGTTAATTCTGAGGTACATATAATAATGCAGTTTCGGGTCGGGGTAAGCTTCGGATATTGATTTAAGGAAAAAGGGTTGGTACTCCCCAATGTTTGGGAAAAAAGACAAAAAATTTCTTAACATAAATGGGGGTTATTAGTATAAAAAGTTAATTATCAGTTTGTCTTTTGATATAATTTGACAACAGTTTCACTACAATTATGCACATACCTTAACTATGATAAAGAATTAATTGTATATCTTGCTTGCAATTAATTGCTAGCATATAAAGTGGAAACAATAATGCAGCATAATTTTCAAAAAATACATAGCTAGCACATATTATGGCCAGAATCAAGAAATATGATTTGAATTTTTAACTAACCAAATTGCCCATTTGGTCAAAGAAAACAAATGTTTGATCTAGAAGGCCATCTTGAATTTGGACGTAAAAGACTGACTGTGCGTGAGTTGGACATACTTAAGGAGAAAACAGTAAAAATCATCTTGGTTGATTTAACCAAAGAGCATTGATACTTAAACGCTAAGGGTTACTGTTTATGTTACAAAACGACAGTACCACAACGTAAGTAAGGTTATCGTTTCTGCGTTGTTGGTCCTTTTTTCCACAGCTAAATTTTAGGTTGGGCGCGCTTTCCCTTTCAATTGTCAACGTCAGCTCCCCGCCTTGACAAGGTCAACACCTGCTCCTTCAATTTGTCAACATTTTCACTTTTACAAGCAAAGCAACATAAAAGAGAGAGTCTATTTTGAAAGATTCCTTCACATCGTCTTCTGCGACTGCAACTTCATCAGGTTTTACCTTCTTCTCTATAGCCAATATAAAAAATCGAACATTCTGTTCTTGATTTCTTAGTTGAACACGATTTGACTGCAGCTCAATTGAATAAATGCTTTTGCTTGAATTTATTTATTGAAGTTTGCTTACTGTAGTGCTTGAGGCTCAACCTTCTGAGTTTATATTTTCTAATATTCAACGCGATCTTAGAGCTTTATTGGTAAGCATTGTGAAGGCAATGGATGTGAAAACATTTTAAAAAAAAATTCGATGCGAAGTTACTTGATGTTCAAAAACTCTGTCGTATGTGAAGGCAATAAGATGAAATTACTAGATGGTCAATTAGAACTGCTTTAAAGGGTAAAGCAATTAAAGCATATTACAACTCACCCTTTTGTTTCATTGCATGATTGTGTGCAGGAGCTGCAAGAGAAAATGACTTACTCGCTGCAATCTCCAACTATGTTCTCTCTTTCTCGCTCTCCGAACAACAAGCTATCACCACCACTGATCAACAGATACCATTTCCCTTTCATGAGTGATTCGAAGGCTTTGATCTTGACGAAGCAATCCTCGTCCTTCTCTTTAGAACCTTTCTCTCTTCTTTTCTCCGGCGTTGGTTCCAGTTCTACTCATTTCTTCGTTAGTCGACAGTGTAAGCTTAAGACGGATGAAGTCGAAACGGCCGGCATTTTTGAAGAAAACCTTCCTTCGGTTGTTCACATCACCAATTTCGGGTATTATTTATAGTTTGTGTCTGCGGTCTAACTGATAATTTACCTGAATGATTTGAAATTGTTAAGTCTTTGGAGGCTGTTGTTGATTAATTAAGGAGATGTTTATTCAATCCTTTCTATATTTGCTGCCGAGCAAAGTTGGAAGGGGCTGCCCACCCTTTGCTCTTTCTGCCCCTACCTATTGTCATTTCACGAGAGGTATTCTGAAATTAAGGTTATTGTTTTTCATTTGAGTATTTAACTCTCTGCATTTTAGGTTAGTAGTTTGTTGTCTTTTTCTTTTTCTTTTCTATCTTCTTATTATTATTTTTCAATACATTATTTTGCTATCTTTAATTTTTCTTGCAACTTTAAGCCATTTTACGCACTAAGGGTGAGGGGTGTGATATCATAACACCTTTCGCACCAGGAGTATTCTTATGGTTATACTAGTATCTAATTAGCATATATAATAGTCATTCAAACAGTTTTACTATTACATGTTTTAGTAGTAACCATACATGACCTCCAATTGTTATGAGGGTATGAGTGGCTGCTTGGTGTGGTTAAGGATTGCAAATTGTTTTTTATTTTTCTAACGAACACTAAAATTATTTTACTAATTTTAATTTTCTGTTGTTGAATTTGCTTGTTTGGTGATTTTAAATATTTGTAGAATGAATACATTTACGTTGACTATGGAATACCCACAAGCAACCGGGACGGGTTTTATTTGGGATGAAGACGGTCACATTGTCACTAATCATCATGTGATTGAGGGCGCTTCTTCTGTCAAGTTTGTTTTCTTTCATCCATTTTATCTTTATAAGTTAGATTGTTCTAATTATTTTTTTATTTAAATTTTTGACACAAATATTAAACTATTGATTTTAAGAAATTTTTTAATTAATGAATAACTATCATTAGATGCTACGTAATTTCACTTTTAATATTAACTATTATAGTTCTTAAAACCAATGGCTCAAAATTAACTTAAAATTTTAACATAAATTATATACTTAATATTTTGATGTCAATTGATGATCTCATCAAATCTAATAGTAGAGATTAAAAATCAACAGATGGCATTAAATCTTGCCAATTCGATCATCTACTTTTTTTACCATTTTTAATAAGATCAATGGTTATAAATTTTATATTACAATTTTTAATTAAAACAACCCCACCCTTTATAAATATTTTATACACAGCATTCAAGTCTGCTAATGCTTCATTTATTAGGTTGATAACTAGCACATCAATTTGAATAAACAAAAACTAATATATCAGCTAAGTTTTTTTTTTTTTTCAAAAAAATTAATAATAAGTTGCATTAAAAGGGCCAATAACATTTGCTAAAGTGATTAATCTGCATAGAGTTTGACTTTGAGCCATCAGCCACTAACAGAACGCAAATTCAAGGGTCTGCGTGTGTATATTTTTATATTTATAACATACTAAGTTACATAATATATAATTTACGTTAATTTAAAAGTGATACTTAAAATTCAAGTGCTGTTTAACTGTCAAACTCTCTTAAATTATTGAATACTACTTTTAAGTTGTGTTGTAAGTTTTAATATTTTATTGCTGATTATGTGTCCATTTTATAAGCATTAAACATGCTCTACCCTATGTGTTTATTTCATCTAAAATAAATTTTTGCGTAGAAGTTTATGCTTGAATAAAGATTTTGGAATGTCTGATTTACAGGGTCACACTTTTTGACAAAACAACTTTGGATGCAAAAGTTGTTGGTCACGACCAAGGCACGGATTTGGCCGTGTTGCATATTGATGCACCAAACCACAAATTAAGATCTATACCCGTTGGTGTCTCTGCTAACTTGCGTATTGGTCAAAAAGTCTATGCAATTGGCCACCCTGTAAGTGTGATCTTGGTCATGGCATTTAAGTCTCAGAGACTTGTTATTTTTTTTTATCGGTTAGTTGAAATCTCTTTCTTAAGTTCATATCTATCTTTGCAGCTTGGACGGAAATTTACCTGTACGGCTGGTATCATTAGGTAACTTCATAAAGAGTCATTTTCTAATGCGGACGTTTTCATTTTATTTTTTTAGTGTGGACATGTTGTTAAATAATATGACTTAATAAAATCAGTTTTTAATATCCTCTAAAACCGCATTTGAGAAAGATTAGCTTCGTGAAAATATATCTTTTTACCTCACACATATTTGAAATTCTTATAATATTGCTGAATTCGATATTTCATATGAAAACCATGTCATTACTAATGCCTATCGCATTCTTTATCTATACTGCTGCAGTGCATTTGGATTGGAACCCATTACAGCTACTGGTCCTCCAATTCAGGGTCTTATACAAATTGATGCTGCTATTAATCGTGGTAATAGTGGAGGGCCACTTCTAGATAGTTCAGGAAGCCTGATTGGAGTAAATACATCTATTATCACTAGAACCGATGCATTCTGTGGCATGGCATGTTCTATTCCAATTGATACTGTATGTTATTATTTTGATATTGGTTTTCATTTTACAGATAAAAACTTGTGATGTAAACTTCTATTTTTTATTTTAATGCATAAAAACTTTAATGATTCTTTTTTTTTTCTTTTAATGTATACAGGTAAGTGGCATTGTTGACCAACTAGTGAAGTTTGGTAAGATCATAAGACCTTATTTAGGGATTGCACATGATCAATTGCTGGAGAAACTTATGGGTATAAGTGGAGGAGTGATCTTCATTGCAGTTGAAGAGGGTCCTGCGGGCAAAGCAGTATGTTTAATTTTTTTCCTTTATCTTTTTGTATGTTTTTTTTTTCTTTTGTGCTTTCACTCAGTAAAGTTGATCGGTGTTTATCTGTAGGGTCTGAGATCAACCAAATTTGGAGCTAATGGCAAATTCATTTTGGGCGACATCATAAAGGCTGTGAATGGAGAGGATGTCTCCAATGCCAACGATTTGCACAACATTCTTGATCAATGTAAAGTTGGAGATGAGGTATCTCGCGATGATGCATTACTCTCTTTCTCCAATTATTTTGTCCTAGTTGTCTATGCAAAATTCTTTGAATTGTTTTGATATCAGGTGATTGTAAGGATCTTGCGTGGTACTCAATTGGAAGAAATTCTCATTATTCTTGAAGTCGAACCTGATGAGGCAGAGTGAAAGAAATGTTTTATACATGTACTAGTCATGCAGGTATGTATCCTTTAGAAATAAATTTGACTTATAAATCAGGATGGTTAAACTGAAAAATAATAAAAATAATATTTTATTGCACTTTTTTTTCATAACATTATCATTCACTGTGAAAATAATTAATGAAAATTGTGATTACATATTGAAGTTTGATATTGATATGATTACCGTAGCAATTTTGATATGAATTTTAATTATGTCTAGCCCCATTGCATTCACATATGCAGATGTAATTATGTCTCTTTTCTCCCCCAAGTAAATAATATGTTTAGGTTTTTATTTTACTTCACATTCTTCAGCTTTTACTTATTTATTAATAGTGTTTATTTTCATTTATTCGTTTTATTTCTCTCGGAGGTTTTGGAGAGAGCCATCTCGGACCATCATTTTCCAAGTGGGTTTGTGAAGCATGGTGGACGGTTAATGGTGTGTTTGCTGTTGTCATATTTTCTCTTTTCGAACAGACGTCAATAATGATGTTTAATTACTTGTTGCATTCTGTCTTTTCGGACCATCACAAAATTGTAAGTTGTTTATTTTCAATATTAACTTGAATTATGGGCTCGTATTTCAGTAGAATGGCTTCTCCAATTCCAATTACATTAAAAATTAACTCTAAAAAAAATTATACCGTGTACATATTTAACTAACTTATAAATTTAAAATTATTAATATCGACACGAAACAAGATTGAATTGGAGGTCGTGAAACCTCGCGATGCTTGTAAATATTGATGTTAAAAACTAGAACATCCACGGTTGTAAGAAGAAGTCAAAAGTTTACATCGAGTCAGTGAGCTAAAGTAGACAATAGATTCATCGATTGAGATATAATTTTGGGTCACAGTTCTCCTCCATCAGTTGCAGACAAAAAGAATTCAACAGCAATATCTTCACAAACAGAAGAAAAATTACTTTCAATCCATCAAACACAAACAATCAAGTAGGATTAATAATACCCATATCTTACGGCAATGCAAAACACACTTGCATTGTTCTTTTCTACACCCTAAACCCTTTGCTGCTTAAATCATCCCACACTAATACAATGATTAGTCAAAAGATTTCAGTAAGATTCCCAACCATTAATCTGCAACCTCCCAGATATTATCAAACACCATTACTCTTCCACGTACTTTCTGATTCTGCAAAAATTATGTGCAACATTAAAAACACAAAGAAAGAAAATTCATCAAAAAGGATTAGTTCATACTGAGACATAGATTCATATTAAAAGAAATAACACTAATATGGGTTGTCCGGCATTTGAATCAGACTCGCATTATTATCAACCACATAGTGAGGACACCAACCTTTCCAATAAATCCTCGTCAGCAATTCCAAGTACCTTTACTGCATATAGAGCAGCATTTTTCGCATTATTTCTTGGAACAGATGCAACTTGGACATGACTTGGCATCTGAATAACCAAAACACAAAGATTAGCACTATGGCTTTTCAAGACAAGCTAAAGATAGCATAATTATAAATACAGTGAACAAATCAGAAGTCATTTCAAAAAAATAACACGCCAATAACTTGCTTGCATTGTATGATTCTGCCTGATGGAAGTATCAAGAACCATTTATGTAATAAGTGATTACATTACTCAACTATTGTTCAAGCTAAATGACCCCTTTCAAGGCCATGAATGCCCATTAACCAACAAAATATAATAATTTCATTCACATACTTAAAATAATAAGAGTACTCAAAAAAGTAACAATTATATGGATCGATATGTTTATTCACACATTCTTCCTCCCACCTCAAACTGTGCTAACCATTACAGTTAAGGGCATTCTGGAAACTTTACAAAATAATTAAAAAAATGATTTCTTTTTCAATAAAATCCTAGAAGTTTATGCACAGAGCTTGTCTTCCCCAAGCTAATGAAAGGGGTCCAAGAGCAAAAGAGCAACATGTTAAATATTTATCAAAAAGCTAATCAGCACTGCTAATCAGCACAGTCAGATCTTTGATGCAGCTGTGTGCTGTCACTAAGAAGGCAGCTGGCGCCTTTCGAAGCACAATTGCAGTCCGAAACAGGTTCATAAGTGTATCTACTTGGTAAGGAAACTTAAATGAAGAAGTGTTTGATTTGGGTTTCATTATAGATGGATGCTTGAAATAAGCATCCATTTTGGATTTAAACCAACAAGCAGCAAAATACTAACAAAATTTGAGAATCTCTAGATTCTAGTTGTGCATTTCAGGAATATGATGTAAATTTCACAAACATTGAAGATTGTAGGGATTGTAAATAATGTAAAGATAAACAAATTTATTAGAGTGGCCTACCCGAATTGAGTTGATTACATCATCTTCACTCCAGTCTTCACTTAATAAAGGAACACGAATAACAAGTATTTGAGAATTTGCAGCAGCTACACCTAAAATAAAAGAAATGCACTCTAGTGAGAAATTTGTGCTAAATCAAGTCAGTATATATGGAGAAAAATTCATAACGTGCCTGATAAATGGGCTTCAACACCGTCACCAACAATAATGATCTTAATGCCTCGCTCCTTAGCCGACAATGCATAAGACAATGCCTCCTTGCAATTTTGATGAGGTGGTAATATTTTAATCTGGAAAATATAAACTTAATTATATGCATTTGAATTCATAGTTCGTTTGAGATTATAAAAAATACATCATATACACATACATACAAATACAATCACTGATGAAGAATTAATTTTGAGAAGAAAAAGACTATAGTAATAACAAAAGTATTAAAGAGTTCTAAAAGGGAACCTCATAAGGTACGCCGAAGTCACTCAAGGTCCTCGCAGCATCATTCATAACAGGAAGATCCAAATCCGATTCCATGATTATCCCAACAATTGGGGCATCTGCAGCGAGCAATAAGAACCGAGGTAGACAAGATTTCGTGGAGGGGCAGGCGGCAGGCACATACACGATTTGACATCGCAACAACTTATACGATTCAATGGACCAAACAATGTAAAATGCTTATGACAACAATCTAACGATCCATTCAACCCCAAGGAAAAACAAAAATTGCAACTCTTATGTTTGATTAACGAATTTCATAGAATAATTTAACTAATGCTACACATATCATTTTTACCTGTAGAGTCACCATTAGGGTTTTCTTCCTCGAAGACAGTTGATGGTTCACGGACAGATGAATCATCCTTCCTGCATGGAGAAATATTTCCAATATCAAATGAATAATACTTTTTTTTTTTAACAACGAAGATATAGAACAGAAAGCAAAGCTTAAATTACCGACCTTCTGGAAGTAGCAGAGCCGTTCGACGAGGCTAAAACAGGAATTGTGCCCCGGCTTACAGTACGAACCGAATTGGGACGCTTGCTGTTATTGAACATCCGAACTTTTCCTTCAACAAATTTTTTTTGCCGCGGTTCTATTAAGCAAGAAGTAACGATGACCTTGTTGAGTACACAAAATAGCACTCGCAGATCAATGGTAATGGTCTTCATTGTGAGCACCGCCGCGCCAACCCTAAATCGACTTTCCCTGTAATCTTTTATACTTTTTTGTTTTTTGGGCCCGCTTATAAAACACCGGTACTCTCATTTTAATTGGTTAAAAGAGGCAAATATTAAATGGCAACTATCTGAAAGCTCCCTCATTTTAGGTAAATATCAAGATAATCAATCTGAAATTAAAAAACTATGAAAGACCCCCTCAACTTAAAAAAAAGAAAATACTCCTTTTTCTTTTAATTCATGGAAAAAATAGTTAATATATTTAACTTATGTACTAATAAAAAATATAATTAATTAAAATTAATAGATTAATATATTTAAACAAAAATAATTATATTATTTTCTTAATATTACGTTATAAATTTAATGATTTTTACTTTAAAAAATGTAACTTATGTACTAATAAGATTAATATTTTAATATAATAAATTACAATAAATTATATATCAATTAAACTATTTTTTTTATATTACTTTATAAATGTAATGATGTTTTGCTTAAAAATTATCAAAACAACTTTATCAATTTTTAATCGCATTAAAATCCAAATATCTAAACATATAATGAAAACAATTCAATTCTAAATATTTGGAAGAAATCAATCCCAATATCCCACAATACACATACAGGGACTTAAATCCCTACCTACAAAAATGATTGCAATGTTTATCCAACTATCAAATAATTATCATACCAAACATCATACTTACCCCTCAAATATTGTTGTTGTTATTATTAGTGGCTAATATTAATACATTCTCTATATACCCTCTAAAAAAATAATTGTATATTAGACAAATATAAAGCATCTAATATTTGATATTTTTAGATAAAACTCACAAACAATCTCTTATGCAAATTAATTAATACAAAATTATGTCAAATTAATTACTTTATTTAATCTTTTATGGCATAGTAAATTATTTTGGTAAACAGTAATCAAATTTATAATGGTACATAATATGGATAATTACAATTTGAATGCAATTAATATTGAATAATGTTATATTCAATTATTTTTACGGTTATATGCTTTAAGCATGATAATTACATTTCCAAATTAAATCAAATTATTTGAATAATATTGCACTCACTAGATGGTTCATGATTTGTGTACTAAATAGTGTGCGATTATCATAAAATTAGTTCAATCTTACATTTATATCTATATTTTTTTGAAATTAAGTTAATTTATATAACAACTAAATAAGCTTCTTTTGGTAAATTATTCTTGAACAATAAATAGCTAAAGAGAAATTAGATTTTAAAGAGCTATTTTCCGAATTCTTTTATATTTGCTTAATTTTGGTAGTAACCTAGAATAAAGAAAATAGTAGTAATAAGCGGGTAATACTGGTTTATATTAGATTTTGGGAAAATGAATGCATAAGGAAATTACAAAAGAATTGAAAATCATGCATGGTATAACCTCTGTGTATGTGTTTTGTTAAATAATATAATGAAGGTAGTTTATTAACAGACATTATTAGGGTAATTTGATCATATTTTTACTTCTAAAGAATTCTTAAAATTAAAGTCCCGTGTTATATATATTTTTTTCATTTGTTTCCTAAACTGAATGCTGCTGTAATGCTGATTTCTATAGCAGCTTTATTCCATTCCATTGTTTCATGCTAGAAAAAATGAAAGAAAAAGCTAAAAATTATATTGATTTGTATTCCCCCATCTTCCCCCCCCCCCCCCCCCCCCCCACCCCAAAACGGTTGTGGTATTGATATTACTACCATGCTATGGTAATTAGTAACCTAGATATTGTATGTGATATGGCTACCTGAACCGATTGTTTTTGGGTATGCTGAAAAATTATAAAAATTATGAAAACTACAATAAATATACAAGTCAATGGATAAATAAACACGGTTTAGGTTCTTAGTTTCCTTTCATTTTGGAAGTTGTTCATATTAGATGCTATTTGATGATTTACATTATTCATGCAATCAATTTGTTCTTATTTATTGTAGATGTGTTCTCCTCTTTATCTTCCAAAGATACTTTATTGTTAAATTAAAGTTGACATAAACATTGCATGGAACAAGTATGCTAGTCCGGGAATAATTTTATGTTTTAATATTGCTATTAAAAATTTCTTTAAAAAAATATATTGTCAGAAATTAGTATATAGTTTTGTGTGTAGTTCGCATTGGGTTTTTTTTTTTTGGTTGAAAATAAAATTTATTTGGTTCTACCCAAGAATTTAAGACATGCATTTTAAATTTTGAATATTATTTTTTATTATCATTTATTTATTTATTATTATTATTATATTTATTTTTGTATGCAGGTCTAGTTTTTGAAAGCTGTAAATTGATTTAGTTTTGTATTGGTTTTATTTTCTAAAAGCTTGTAAAAAATTCTTGTAAACCTGTGTAGATGAATGGAAATTTTTGTATTGGTTCATTTTTTAGTGCATTGGATAAATTAGTAGGTTATAATTTCATTTAGAAGCAAATGCCAAAAAATCATTTGAAAAAGTAATTAATTAAACACGCTTAATTCATAATCATAAATGTTATTACTGTGCTATTAGATTTTTATAATGCCATATATTGGTCATAATAAATATTGAAAAATTATTTTAATTAAGCCCTGAAAAATTGAAGAACTTATTTTGTAACTAAAAAAATTGTATGTATATTTAAAAGAGAATGATTGTCAATTAAAGAAAAAAGTGTTGTTAGCAAAATTATAATTACTTAAATGATAAATGAGCATAAATGTGAACAAAGTCAAAATATTAAATTCATGACGAAATTTCCTAAAGTCATTTCAACTGAAAAAAGATATTTCAACACCTCAAGTTCCATCCATAGAATGAGTATGTTAGTCGAGATTTTTTTTTAATATTTTGAATATTGTTGTAAAAAATCATCAAAAAATATGTTATTAAAATTAGAATATAGTTTTGTGTTATTTTATATTTAAATTTCATTTTTTCTGTTGAAAACAATATATATTTGATCTTGCCTAAGAATTTAGATCATGTCTTTGAAATTTGAATATTTTTGTTATTTTTTTACAACATTTTTTTCTAATTTCATTTGATTTTTGTATTTTTTTAATGTAGTGCCCATGAAATCTAAATCCCAAATTAGTACCATTTGATTTAGCTTTTGGAAGTTGTGAATTTATTTAATTTTGTAATAGTTTTATTGATATTAATAGTTTTAAAGAGTTATTTTCTCACAAGCTTGTAAAAAAATTTCTAAACAGAAGTGGTTTTAGGCTCGACTCTTTTTGCAATTTTGACTTTTCAACAAGCCTCATATTAGGTTACTATTGTCACTAACTGCTTAAGTGATCAAAGTTCTCATTCTTGTAATGAAAATCTTAATTTGATTAATTTTTAAGTGCATCGGATAAATTAATAGGACATTATAAATTTATTTGCAAATAAATGCCAATAAATTTATGAGTAAAAAGACCATTTGAAAAAGATAAATTAATTAAACATGCAAAATGAAATTACAAAATGTTCTTACTATAACGTTAGATTTTCATCGTACCATATTGGCCATAATAAATTTTTGAAAATTATTTTCGCTAAGTCTTGAAGATTGAAGAACTTTTATAAATTGAAAATTATATACATATTTAAAAATGAAAAGGAAGAATACTCGTTATAAGAAAAAAATGTTGTTAAAAAATCTCATGATTGTAATAATAATAATTGTAGTAGAAAAAAAAACAAATAATTTCAGTACGAAGAGGGCAGTATCTTCATCCCTCCAATAGTTTCTGCACACAAACACTCAAATGATTAAAAGGAAATTTATACTTCCTAAAATTAAGCAACATTACATGCAAACAGCTATTATAACTAAGTGATGAGCAAATAGCCTCGCCCCCGAGCTCATGAGCTCACAGGAATAGGATGCATTTTTTAAGTTCATGTAAGACACGAGATCAAGTAACAGGAGCAGATGACACCCCTTCATTTAGTAGTTAACTAAAGTCCAAATAATATCATTATTTAAATTTAAGATAGAAATCATTTGCCGATGCTTAAAGAAACCTTCCCTGACCACCCAGACCCATTAATAGAAATGCAAATTTACATCCCATCTAGCTAGCAAGAGAAGCAAGAGAGATCCAGCTAGCTTAGCTGGTCAATTATCAAGAATTAGTTATTGGACAAATAAGGGGCAAAGAAACAAATGTACTGTTCCATCAAGCAATGTTGCCTGCCGCGAGGATTTATAGCACAAGGAATACATCTGCATTCGGAGAACTATATCACCCTGAGCAGTACGGATATAGATACATCTCTGTGGTACAGATGTAACTTCAGAATTTCCTATGATCTCAAGCACAAAGGCTAATCTATTGAACATTTGTCAAAGGGATAATCAATATTTCTCATGTTAGAGCCTTAAAAATGCATGCCAAACTGCCTCAAGCGAACTAGCTTATCTCAGCTCGTTCAATAAAAAGCATGGAATAATAAAACATACGGTATGAAGAAATGAAAAACAGACACAAGTATATACTTGATAATATTATCCTTTTCAAAAGCACTTACGTATGTGACCCAATGGCTTGCAAATATGGATGTTCAAATGTTTTATCCTGCATGATCGATACAAAAACGCAAGATTAGCAGACATTAACAGCATAAGTTGGCAGTCATTATCTAAACTAATTAAAACTTAAATTACCCCATCCTACCACCAATAAAAGTAATTATAAGTAATTAGGAAAGTTATTCGATATTGCAAACTAAAAAGGGTAAACTTCAATTCATCCCCCAGATAGAATGACAAACTTCAATTTACCCCCAAAAAGCGCGAAAACCTCAATTTACACCGCATTTTCATTCAGAAGATGAAAGCAAATGAGGGCTGCATTGATGCATTTCTCTCGTCTTCTAATAGCAAATAGGGCTAAATTGCTGTTTTCACACTTTTGGGGACAAATTGAAGATTGATATTTTTTAGTTCGATAAGCTTCAATATGCCCCTACTTAGAATAACAAAGTAATAAGAAAATTACTAATACTGTGCCCAAGTCTTATTGTACATTGCGTTTTCTGGCATCCACTTTGATGTAACACCTATTCAAACAAACCTGTATTGCAGACATATCCCCACACCCTCATTTTCAGTCTAAGTTGCATGCAACAAAGTAATGTCCAGGAACCTCCTCTTTATCAACATTCAGATCCCTAAATGCCGACTTATAGACCTCAAGGCATGCAATAGAGGATATGTAAAATTCCATAGCCTAGAATCTAACATTTTCAATCGTTTCCAACAGTATTACATTATCCATCTTACTGCTTCGTATGGTTGATCTGTGTCAGATGATAATCCTCATCACCCTTTTACAACACCAAATATAGCTTATTAAAAAAAAAAAACCAAATATAGGGATTTTCACTCTTGTTCAATTTGCTAGCTTTTGTTCAATTTGTTCAATTTGATAGCTCTTGTTCAATTTGTCAGGAGGTTAATGTCCAATTAGCTAGCTCTTGTTCACCTAGGAGGTTTAATGTCCACATAGTACTTTTAAAGACTGCCAGTTGCGAGACTGACAAGCGCAGGACTGTCAAGCAATAAGAGAACCTTATAGTAACAGCCTAGGATAAAGATACATGACATTCATCTATGGTTACAGACATAAGGCAAGCTAACTGTAAAACAATTTGATAAAAACCACATATATTAACAAATTAATATATCCTCTAAGCCTACACTAAAGGCAAAACATAAAATATAAAACATTAATCAAAAATAGCTTCCAGTGGAACACAGGGTAGAACTGAAGTTAGACGGATAGCAAAAGAACCACAGTCATGCCGTGCCCGGTCTATTAACTTTCTCTGTTTTATGGGAGGAGTGGAGGGAAGACATTCCTAAACTAAGAAGGTAACATCATTCCAAAGAAAGAATAAGTAGGAAAGTTTTGCATAAAATTTATAAGGTAGCATGGCCATCACTGGCTGGATGAGAACACAAGCGAAGGAATAATTCAAAATCAAATTATCAACAAAACATGGCATTTGAATACACAAACACAATCGAAGGATATTTTTGTCAAGGACGTGAAATAACAGTAAAGCATAAATAGTTGGCATCAAAATTCAGTACACACTTGAAGCATGTGATCTATCCGTCCTTCTTGATTTCCAGTTAGCCTCTCCATCATTATAGAACCATAGGACCTTTCTTCATTTTCTTGACTGTGCTCTTCTTCTTCTGCAATATAATATGGGACAGATCATTGATGTCATTAATAACATATAAATAGGGAAAACCAACTTAAATTAAGTGTACCTACTTTATTTGTTTCCTTTTCTTCTATGCTTTATATTTTCCTCCTTCAATGGGTCTTTTCCCTTTTTTGGGCTATTTTTTTTGGGGGTTTTGTGGGGGGGGGGGGGGGGGGGGGGGGGGGGGGGGTGGGGTTAGCTGCCAGTACACAGGAGGATGGGCTGTTCTCATGGAAGATATTGTTATTTTTATGCTTGAAAAAGAACAATATAAAGGGCGGTTGAAAGAAAAAGCAATACAAACAATAAAGGAGAAGACCTATTTACCTTCTATACCATCTGCATTTCTTGATTGACAAGCAGTTAAAACTTTAACCTGTTTCAACGGCATAGAATTCAGAACCTCAATAGTTTCCAACAAATGATCAGAAAATGTTCAACAGCTAAAAAATGAATATGGCAGTTCCTTATGAACAAGAACAATTCAATTAATTTCCAACTGATACCCGGCAATTTTATGTGATTACAAGTTTATGCATGTATAAAAAATATAGGCAAATGAATCAAATGTGTTAGAATTAAATCTCTACAGCTATGAACCAAAGAACTGGGGTTAAGTTTAGATTAGGACAAATGTTTAGTTCAATATATACATATGGAGAAAATTCTCATTTTACATTCTATTCACCTCTCAGCTGTTTATCTTCTCTCTCCCTCCTCTTTTTCTCTTCCCTCTATATCTCTCCCCTTTCTCCTTATGTCCCACATTACAGCCTGAGCAAAAGTGTAAAAGACAAGACAATACCAAAAAGCTGAAATACAAAGTTAAACAGCAAAACCTCATGCATAAATTAAGAAAGAAAGAAATATTAACTCAGGAAAGTCAAGACCCACCCTTACAGAATTGAAATGATTTGAAATTGCTTGAGAACGAGCAGCTAAATCTTCAGTAAATTCCTAAGCCACAGATATGAAGAAATTAAGAGTAAGAATATGGAAAAGAAGTTGCCACACAGAGACAGGGAATAGATTTAATTCATTCTACTAGTATTAAAGGGGCTTACCCGAAATCCAATATGCAACCTCTTCCCACCTTTGTGGTAAGGAATAATAACTGGGCATTTGTCTAGGTATTCTTTACAAACAAGAGGTTCAATTCTGTATCAAAATCCAACATCAATTCTGTAAATACATCCTGAATATAAGCTGAATTATCATATCAAAGACAATAACGGAAAAGAAAAAGCATGTAAAAGAGACACATTATCATGAGAATAGAACTCTCAGAATATCATCATCAATATATATATATATATGCGCTTGGAGTCAAAAGATATGATGTGGTGTGCTCTTTATCTCCTAGGCCAGTTTTTCTGGCATTTCATCAAACACTTCAAAATTGGCAAAGTTTGAAGCATTACTTTCCTTTTTCTCTTTTTTAAGGCTTTGGTCGAACAAGAAAGCAAATGAAAGGACAATGGGAAAGCATATAAAGAAAACATGACTCAAAAGGAAGGATGGAGAAGAAAGAAGAATCCCAACAGATAAAAAAGAGAATGTGAGAGTTTATAGAGAAAAGGAGCAGATAAGAGGAGGATGAAGCCAGAACTTAAGAGAAAGTAATGATAGAGGGACAAAGGAGAGAGCAAAGGAACATAATTCTTCCCATATATTTTGAAATTTATTTTTTCTCCACCCTTTCTAATACTGTATTAAAGCCCTATAATAGACTTTGCAGTGCTTGAAAAACTAGAATAAAATCACTTTATGTACAAAGTCTACAAAAGGGGAGAAAATATCTAGTACAAAGAATAACACTTCATATACAAATATCTTCCGAATATGGAAGAAAATGCCAAATCCCAAATTCTTATAATATTTATGGAGAAAACGTTTCTCAAAAAAAAAAAAAATTACACCAATCTTCAAATATAAACCTAATACATTAAATTTAAAAGCGGAATTAACTTATTGCAAATGTTGAAACCATGATATGATAGGCCCACCTGATTGCAACAGGATGCTTTTCCTTAGTGGGTGACACATTTTTGAATGAAAGTTTATGCAACATATTCCAGAAAAAGTAAACAGAATGATAATAGCAATGAAATAGATGTGTGAAATAAACCTATATGCTACAGGATCAAATGGGTGAAATATGTTGAACATTTGACGACAAGCTGGCATCTCTTCGTTTAAATTTTCCCCTGCCCAATATTCTTGTCCTTTTCCTGGAAAGAGAGGAAAAAATAGCTCATAAAAATTGTACTTTAAGAGTTTGAACATGGAGGCAAGTACTATAAAGAATTCCAAAGCAAGAAAAAGGAAACTACAATAAAGATAGACCTCTAGAGGATGATTCAAGCAAAACAATTATTAGAGTTTCCAAAGTACGATTAACTAACTAAACATCAAGACACACAAACTTATTTGATATATGTGAGCTTTCATGAAAACGACACAATTGACAATTGAAAACAATGCACAAAATCTAATGTCAGTTTAAATTTACATTGATAAAACAATATACGCATAATCATTTTAACTTCTTCAAAGAGCTATCGAAAACCATTAGAAGTTAAAATATGTTCATGTGTTAATTAAAGTCCAAAAACCAAGATGTAAAAGAATTTTATCTCATGGCATTGCTCAAACATTTTTGTACTTCCTGAAGTGAAAGAATTCCTTCAAGCATATGTCCGCAAGCAGATCCCCGTATGAGCTATTTTTTTATCGTTCATCAAAACTACTAAGCATATAAATATTAAGAATGCTGAAATTTTTCACTGAATGCTGTGTCCAACAGTAAGAATAGCCAATAACCAATATTGAAGCATTTGAAAAAGTATGATTACCTACTCCAATACGAATATTACGGAGTGCTAGGAAGACACCAAGAGGTGATCCAACAGCAAAGAATGTGTCAACCTGATGAGTAAACAAAACAAATTAAAAGATCCCTCAAATAACACAAATAATAGCTCATATGTACATAAAAGCTCTGCAAAGATCCAATTTTCATTTCTTCTACCAAAATACAAAGATTTAAATTTGAAATCTATGAAATGAGGAAAAATTAAAAAAAAAAAAAGAAAGAAATTGTTGACTCTGGAAAAGCTCTTTAATAAAAGAAAATGGTTAAAGGAAAAAGATACTCCACAAAGGAATGAGCGTGCTTTTGTCCCCAACCTTAAACTCAAGCTTTGTGTAATTAACATAAGGGGTATAACTCTTTGGTGCATCATCTAGCTTAGATGGCAGCTTGTCAGGTGATGGTTGCTCTGGGTTGTTAGGAAGAGCCTCATAATTTTCTGTTTATGCAACACATAAAAACTCCAAAATATCACACAGTCTCCTTCAATAGAAAACAACGAAAAAGTAGAATGTGAAGAACAGATATCAAACCAATGCAACTCACCACTTAGGCCGTTACCATCACATTTGGACTCCAATTCCGCTATTTTTGATTTTAGGGAACCAATCTGAAACACAGAAAAAATCCATTTTAAGTCTTGTATTGGTAGAAACCAAAGGTTTATCAAAATACTTTTTCAGAAGAAACTATCCGATTTCAATACTCTTGTTAGCCAAAAGAAACCTGGCTTCAGGTAAACTTATAATAATACACAGAATTGAAAGAAAGGCGTGCCAAAAGCATTATAAATTTCCACCTCTTCTATAAGAAGATTAATTGTTTTATCCTTATCACTGGTATTTAAGCAATCTTCCTCTATCATCTTCTCCATTTCCTTGACACCAAAGTCCTTGTAGGTAGCTTCATTTAAGCCATCATTTTGTGCAAAAAAAGTGTCACTGGAACCATGAACCATTTCCTGAACATCTTTGTCACCTATTCGCTCAGAGACCATAGCTGTTGCAGTAATATCACCTGAATCTGACATGACAGGACCCATAATTGGGGAAAGATCTTCAGAATTTCCCTCGTGCATTACTTGAGTTGATTGCACAGTCATTGTGTCTTCATCAGCAGGATTCACCTTTTCCCTAGTATCATTCATCATAGTGGAGATATTATTCTCTAGATTGGTTGAAGAGTTGCATCTAGAAGGCTGATTGTTCATATCCGGAGAAGATTCTTCACTGCCGGCACGTTCCTTGTACAAACAATCCATTGGAAATGGAGAAGATAGATTCTCTTGATGGCATAGAATGTCATATGAGAGGACACTTCCCAAGGAATGACCATGTATGGAAACCTATACAAATATTAGGATAAATTAAAGGATTACACAATGTAAATTGTCACTTTATTGTTCTAAACTAATTCTTAATTATTATAAACTAATAAAGAGATATTTCCATACCTTTCCATCATAACCAGGATTCCGTTTTAGAAATTTCAGATATAACCGATTTAATTGATTTGAAACCTGGAGGAGAATTGCATATTCATCAGTTTAAACTTCAATCTAGTTTTCAACTCCAACCTAGACATCTTGAATCCACAAACTTCTGACCCCTACAAAAAACAGTCGCTTCCTTTCCAAAACATCAAGTCAATGTCATAGTAGATAGAAGGCAATTTCATTTATACTAAAAATAAATGAAAAAAAAAACTGAGACAGGATTTGCATGTTAGAAGATGAAATTGTCGCATGCTCAAGACATCTCCAGCAGAAAGATGTTTCCATCACCATCATCAACGTAGTGGAATTAAACTTAATAAATCCTTCCAAATTAAGGCTCCTATATTACTTTATGAGTCCCTCAAACAATCCTCTCAACGACCATAAAAAATATGCTTTAGGCATGAGAAAAATGACATGTTACTTTTTCTTTGATCCTCAAGAATTCAACTAATACACTTGTCCTTTTATGATCCAAGACTTTGAAAAGAAACGTCAAGGTAAACATGAACAGTTAACCAATGGGAACTAACAGAGTAAGTCAAATAGCTTGATAGCACATTTATCAAGGCCATCATATATGTCTAGACATCAGCAAGTTTGACCCTATAATTTTTCAGGTTTTTGCTCAGTGAAAGCAACGTTGACATCTTATGAAGAATTGGTCCAAATAAAATTATCATCTGTAGTAATGAAAATGGAATATGAAAGAAGAGAGTAAGAAAATAGAGATAAGATAAAGCAGTACCGAATTGATAATATCCTGACAGTAAATGGGGCTCATGTAGTATAATACATCGTGAACAGTTGCACTCAGCATGACACGCAAACCACGAACACCATCTAAAGTGATCTTTTCAACAGCAGTTTCACTGCTAAGCTTCAGACCTTTTCTCCACTGAAACAAAAATATAATGCTATGTCTGATGAGCATTTGGCACAATTTATTGAAAATAATAAGAATGCAGGATTGCTTTTGAACTATAAGAAACGTGAGAACAACTTTGTAAACAGGATTGTATAGGTTTGTTTGCCTTTTTTAGGGTAGTTGGGTATTCACTGTAAATCAACCTTTGATTGATTTTAGAAGATTTTTGTACACCTTTTGGTTCCACTCCTAGGTTTATTTGCTGATCTTGGAGACAACTGTTTTGTCTCTTAAACACTTTTTTTCTTCATTATTTCATTAACTTTTCAGTTTCTAATATAAAATTCTTTATTAAAAGGTAAAATTAAAATAACAGACCACCTATGAATTTGTACAAGTGAGAATTATCAACTAAGACCACAAATCTCAAATCAAAATAGGATTCTAATCACACAATACACTGTTTACCACAGTTAATGAACCAAGAACATGCACTAGCACACCAACAAGAGATAAAAGAGAACAGGAAATGATAGGAGAAAGAGACAGGATTCTTGTTGAGCCCAACTAGAATAAGCTCTTAACAATTATGGTTATGACACAAACCCATCAAGACAACATGTCAATGCATTTTCACATTTGCTTCAGATAAGCAGAGTCTAATTTCATCAAACATGATCCCTTTTCAGATCCCACACAGTATAGATGGGTTCCCGATACAATGAACCCAAACAGCATAGGTAAAGAAATCTAAATTGAAATAATAAGATTTTCTGTTCACCTGGCATGGGATAAAAAGAACTCTTTGAGTGCCACGATGATGCAAAGTAAGGTGTCTTTCGGCAAGATGTACAGTTATATGGCGAAGTTCGGCAAGATGTACAGTTATATGGCGAAAGTTGCCGACATCATCAGCCAGATTCGATTTCTCCAACCTTTGACCAATACCATGAACCATAAAGACTAGGTGTCTAACAGGAACCTACATCAATAGTACAAGATTACACCTATCCGTTCGAGAACACAACTGACAGTCTGGTAAGATACTGAAAAATGGTAATTTAATAAGAACATAGGATGTAAATAAAGAACATTGCAAACCTGAAGATATGCACTATTATGAATATCTAATAAAAGAGCAGAAGAGCAGCAAAGCATCCAGATTTGTTATACATTCACTAGCAGACAATGAAAAGTAGTCATTTATTCAATTTAATAGCTTTAAAGCATTAAGAGGAGAAAAAAAAAATACACCACTAATAAAATATGTTGTGGAATATAACAATCAGAATCCCACATTTAATTCTTGTAGCTAAAATCCTAAGTTACCCCAAAAAAAAAAAAAAAAAAAAACTCAACAACAAATGTTCTCACACACCTGTTTTGTAGAAGCAAAATTTCAAAAGCTTAGCAGGGAGAAACTGTAAAGTTCACAACATTGTGACCTCAAGAATCACTAAAATGAATACCAAAAAAATCTGAAAAAGTTTGTTTTTTCAACTTAATGAAAATTTTCAGTCATCAAGTTGTTAAGTCATTAAGTCAATTTTCTAAGGTACTTAAATCTAAAAAGACTGAATGACATTAGGAAAAAATATTCTCTAAAAAGAACCCTATCTACTTAATTAATTTCATCGTTACCTAAATAAAACTTATTAATTAGCATTATTATTCATCTCCATAACTTATGCCATATCTTATGATAACTGATAATATAGTAATAGATTATTATTATTTTTATCTTTTTATATTATTTAAATTAGCGTTATTTAGAATATTAAAGGCATTCACTTGAACATGATTTATGTTGTGATAAAATACTATTGTATTTGTGTTCCTTGAAATATTTATTATTTATTTAGCATTTAAAATTTGTAAAGGCAAAAATGTAGAAGTACTGGTTTTCAGACTCTTTAAATTGAAAAGACAAACAAGTTAATAATTATTATCAGAGATTCAGACAAAAAAAGAAACATGCCATTTATATTTAGGCATTTAGCCCTATTTAGAATTTAGACTAATTCATATCTATTCAGATTTCATGTTAAAAAAAAAAAAAACAAATGCCATCATAGACAAGGAACAAAAGATAACTTCCCATTTGGCAAATCAGCAAGTTATCTGCAGGTCTGTCAAGGACTTAAAAAATAATGGGTACCCAGAATTTCACTTAAAAAATAATGTTATCCGTCATAACATTAATCTTGGGTCACGTTTGTACTTCACTTAAAAATTCATATTTCGGCACAAGTCCAATGACCTGAAAATTATAGTATCATGCAAATCCTTCATTATGTTGACCTACACAATTTTCCAGTGAGGATTAGAAGTTAGCTGGTTAGGTTCCCAATTCCCACCAGCTAGCAAAACATGGCAGTCAGCAAGTACCCAATTACTACTGCATAGCAAACAAGGAGACCAGCAAACATGAACAATACTTATATGTGTGTGTGTGGGTGTGTGGGGGGGGGGGGGGGGGGGGGGGGGGGGGTGTGTGTGTGTCACTCAACTGGTCTCCAAAACCCATATCTCTGTTGCCCAAATATTATAAAAATTATAAAATAAAATAAAATAAAAACAAAAAATCAAAGAAATAAGGACGGTCCTACCTGTGAACAATAATCGTCCATTTCCTCCTCTTTCTGCTGACGTAATTCATCCTGGATTTGGTGCAATTGACATTACAGAGTACCAAGTGTGGAAGTTCCAAAAGATTATTTAATTACACATCAATAACTCACAAAATTAAATTCCAGAGAAGGAAAAATTAGATCATGTCCTAAGAATAAGAATCTAATTTCAAAAATGAAATTAGATAATGTCCTAAAAGACAGAATCTAATTTCATATTCCATGAATACGGACATAACAAAGGCAGTGGAGGATTTATTCAATCACTAAAAGGAGAAGGACAAGAACCTTGCTTGGATTTGCTGAGATGGTTTGGGAATAACCACGCCTTAACTTAATTCCATTTCCACTGAAACTAATGATGCTAGAAAAACCAGATGCATCAACATTGAGCCAAGCCTCCCATGTATCATCTTCTCCAGTAAAAAGTGCATGAAGACCCTACATGGACAACCCATGAGAAGTTAGTGCCCATATTACCAATCCGTATTAGGAATTGAGGGAACAGAAATCTCCCATTTCACAAGAAAATATATGTACTGGAGTAGAGCCTTGCAGGTCAACTCGAGCTGCAAAAAGTCCAGAAGGTTAAAATGTTCTGCGGTGCCAAACCTGGGACAAGTCCAGCATTCTTCAGTATTCTTTTTTTTCTTAAGAAAAAAAATAAGTAAGAATAACAATTAAAAATAAACTGCACACTTCTATTGTTGCAAATCATTCCATCCCAAAATTCTATTGGTTAAAGAAGATAATCAATAGAATTAAATTTTATATTGATTATACGGTTACTTTGAAAATTTGCATAGATCTTTGCGCGATCTTTAGGGATTCTTCTCTCGTGGACTTCTTGTTCACTTCTTTGCGCATCTATTTTTTGAAATATAAGCTTCTATGTTTTGCATTTAAAAAAAAAAAGTTTTTCTTAAAATTTAGGCACTTCTCATACTGCGAGATATACATGAACCAATGAAATTTATAGCTTCTTCACAAGTTCAAGCACTTTTCATGTTGGGATATATTTATAAATACAGACTATCTGTATATGGGCAATGGAAACAATAAGATTAAACCCAACCTTATCAAATAACATATTATTCAGGTATTAAATATAACTATTGCAGCAAACCTGACTACGGTAAGCAATCTCTAACTGTTCAGCTACATCTTCACGAATTGGAAGCCAATCAAGGCCCCCCTTACGAGCAAACCAATGGCCTCTCAAAACACGCCGGTTGTCTCCATTCCAATAAACA
This sequence comes from Citrus sinensis, assembly GCF_022201045.2. Lineage (NCBI taxonomy): Eukaryota > Viridiplantae > Streptophyta > Magnoliopsida > Sapindales > Rutaceae > Citrus > Citrus sinensis. Next base: position 27,482,910 of record NC_068558.1, on the reverse strand, counting down.
GGGAAACAATGTCTCCTCACTAGATCTACCTGCAATCGAGGGCTTCATCTTTAAAGTATTCTCCAAGTTACAAAAAAACAAACAATGCTTTGAAATGAACAAAAGTACCCAGAATTTCAGTTAAAGATTAAGAATCTTGCAAGAGCAATTATAAATAATGTAAGGGTTGAAAAGAAAAGAAACTAGAATCCTTGTATTATTGCAGTGTAATACCAAAAGCGGAGCAAATATAAATAATGTAAGGGTTGAAAAGAAAAGAAAAGAAACATTGAACCAGAATCCTCTTATTATTACTGTCTAATACCAAAAGTGTTAAAACATATAGAGTCCAGAACAACTGGAGGAGGAAGGAGGGGTGGGGGTGCTGGTGAATGCAAATGAACCAAGTTCCAATCCAATACAACACATTACGAAAGCAAAAGAAATTGTTATACAGTAGGTATATAAGATGTTGTTTAGCTTATTTTCTTCGTTTTGAGGCTAAATTCAGACGTCACACATCCGCAGCTAAAGATGCTATTTAGCTTTCCTCTTGAAATTCATTTAATCAAGATTCACATGTGTTATCCATGTTTGGAATGGTTTTAGTAATTACGGTCTAAAGTCTGCTATAAGAATGAGTATTTTTCTTGGCAATAAAATCAAGTAAAATATGAGAGAAAGGTTCCAGAAGCCACTAGATAAACCAGAGGTAGACTCTATTAAAACAAGAATTTGAAGTTTTCAAAGATAACTCTAGCTCATTGCAAAAAAAGAATCCAGTGTTGACTGAACTTTCTCAAGGTAGACTGATCACTATGAGCAAGGATCCTCAATGTAACTAGATGAAAATATTTGAGTTCTAGATTTGGCTTCATAGTAAAACACAGAATAAAAGTAAACAAATGGAAGAGCTAAAAAATTCACCAAGGGAAAGCAGGATACCTCATAGAGTCCTCCCTTTACAGGGACACCAACTCTTTCTTCTTCAACTTCATATAGCTCAGCTGATCGAACAGACTCTGTCAAAGAAGCATGTACATCTGACTTCTTAATAGAACTAGCTCGTTCCCGTGGACCTTCACTACACTCTGCATACTCTTTCCACCAGTTAGAGAGAAGTTCTTCCTCTCTCTGTAACAAGTGTTCAACCATTTGCCTTATTAAAACACATCCATAGAGTTCTTCATATCATGGTTTAATGAACAAATAACACCTAACAAAAATTAATTGAAATTAAGACACTAATATCACATGGCCTCAATAGCTGCCTCCTAAGTCGTAACTATGCTCCTCAAGTAACTCAATGTAGTTTCAGAAACTCTCACATCAAATACAACACTAGAATATATACATTCTCTATTGAGGTAAGCAACACTGCCACCTAATGACATCTCGTTAGTCATAGTTTCAACCAAATCCATGAGGTGCTACAGAATCACACCACATGCAGTGCGCAAAGTTGCTTTATGATACCTTGTAGAGTGCAAAAGCTGTCGATTAACCAGACCGCACAACGTGGCAGTGTCACTCGTCATAACATATGCAAAGTCATTGTAAATAATATAAGTTCTGTAATTCTATAACAACTCTTCAATATACTTTAAGCTGGGATTAACCTGACTACACCATGGGATAGAGTCACTCAGATTAACATAGAGCAAAGAAATTAACTATGCTTCACTCAAGCATCTCAAAACTAATTTCATAAAATCTCGCATCAATTGTTGTGCTCAACACACTAATATGCATACTCTAGTAAGGTGAGCAACATTGTCAGACACAGTTTCAACTACACTAATGAAGTGCTCTGGGATCACCAGACACACATTGTGCATTGAGGATTTAACGGAATATGCTGCGTGGCAGTACCAGTAACCATAACATTACATGGGCAAAGTCAATGTATATTAGATAAGAAGGGGGAAAAAAATTGACCTGCAAGAAAGAAGCCTCAATCGGAAGAGAATCTCTCATACCAAAACGAAAGTAATCACTCTTCCCAACTACCTCAGTCCTAGGAACCGAAGCAGCAAGCTCTGTGAAAACACCAAAAATTCCCAATTATTTACTCTCACGCCACGTGTAATTAATCTAATTCAAACTAAAAACAAAAAAGAGAAAAAAAAATTGAAGGAACTGAAAATGAAACTGGAACAGACCGTTGGGAAGCAAAGGGAACTTCGAGAAGTACCAACGAACGTCCCCGCCATCGGAAGGACTTCGCGTTTGCGCCAAGTACTTTTGGCGACCTTTACAATGCTCTATCTCATCTTCCAATCTCGCTATATTTGATGGCGTGTTCTTCAACAATTCCGCATTCGTCTCAGCCGAATCCTCCATTGTTTTTTATTTTTATTTTTATTGTTATTGTTATTTTTCTTTTGTTTTTGGTTTCAATCGAGCTTCAATTTGATAGAAAAAAAAAAGTGGTTACATAAGCAATTGTTGTGAGTGATTGGAATGGTAGGTTGAAAATGGAATATTTGAATGTCAGATGGAGGAATTAGAGAACAATCATCTTCGTCGGCAATGGCGGTTGCGTGCTTTTTCTTTTTCATATTTATTTATCCATTGGTAATTCAGGGTACTTGGTATTGTTTATTTATTAAGTTTTAGCTACTTTTTTTTTTTAGGATTAATTTCAATGAACCCATGAATTCTTATTTTAACATCAACTTATCCTAAAGAATTCTGAAATAGTCATCCAGCACCCAGTTTGTGCATAATGATTAGGGATGGCAATTGTACCCGCAAACCCGCCCAAACCCACCCGCCAAAACCCGCCCGTTGCGGGTAATTTTATTCGTTGCGGGCGGGTTTAGTATTATAAATTAAAACCCGCATATGGATGCGGGTGGGTTTGGTATTAACCTTATACCCGGTGGATACCCGCATGGATATCCACCAAACCCGCAATAATTTTTTTTAAATATTTTTAATTTAATTTAAATATAAAAATATATAAAGAAAATAATGTAATTAATCAAATTATCAAATAGCAAAAGGCTCAAAGTTGTGTATGTGTGTATATGGCTCATCTCTTATTCTAAAGTCATAACCTAAAGAAAACTAAAGGCATTTCCCTTCGAATTAGTATTTGAAAATATTAATCTTAATTATTATTTTAGGCATTGTGTTAGATGGGTGCTTATGGTGGTAAATAAAATAAATATATTCTCTTTGATCTTGTTTTAAATGATAATATGAAATGTAATTATTATTTTTAGATATTAGTTTGTGTTTTTTAAATAGATTTGTATAATTTATACTTAAATTTGAGAATTTGTGTTGAATTGATGTGGAAATTTTAATTTTTCATTTACATTGTTTAAATATAAAATTGAATATGTTATATGGAACTTGAGGTTATTATTATAAATTTATATATTAAATATTTGTGATTTTAAATACGGAAACCCGCAAAAAATCCGCCGGATACCATTGCGGGTTTGGTAATTGTTAAAACCCACTGCGGGTGGGTTTTTTTAAAAAAATTAAAACCCGCTGCGGGTTGCGGGTGGGTTTGGTAATTTAAATTTTGTGCGGGTTTGGATTTGGTAATGGCAAACCCACTGCGGGCGGTGCCCCATTGCCATCCCTAATAATGATTCACTTAGAACTTAAATTAGTTTTTTTTTTATTACTCAAACAATAGCAACCCAATCCGTTATCCATCATGCGTCTCTTGTTTTTAATATAAGAGGAGTTTGGTATACTATATTGTATTATACTATATTTTATTTTTTTTATACATATGTGTTGTATTATACTATTTTACATCAAAACTATATTATAATAATGTTGTACAGCATTTGGTGCTACATTATACTATATTTATTTTTTCGTGATTAATTTAAATCATATATTTAGAAAATAATGCTTATTAGTACATAGAAAAGTACTAAATATAAAAATCTTAAATTTTAGAAATTTATCATTTTTTAGTATAAATATTAAAAAATCATAATCGAAGCTCATGGCCTTATATTTTCTGCAGCATAACATTTATTTTTCATTTATTTTCCAAATATAAAACTTGTGAAATAAAGATCGAAACAAATAATTTAATCAAATAATCTTTAAATAATATAACAACATAAATAAATAGTGAAAACCTACAAGATTAGTTCAAAAGTCATTTTAGGATGATAGAATAAAAGTATACACATACCACAAGATAATTAGAAAATAATAAAGTGATATGGTAGTTACAACATATCCACTGACAAAATAAATTGTGCTAAATAATTCAAGTACAAATTCTATAGTATATGCAACAATACTTTATATTGTTATTTATATTACTATTAATTTGAAATTAATATTATTAAAATTTATTCATATTTAAATATATGTTATTAGTTGTATTAAATTATTATGTGAGTACTTATTATTAGTTATATTAAATTGTTAAATAGTAATTTATCCATTTATTAATTTATATTAATGATTATAATGTAAAAATAAAATAAAATAAAAATTAATATTATATTATATTTAAAATTATATTTATTTATTATTATTAAAAAAAACTAATGCAGCAACAGTCACATTAGCTAAACACAACTATTAGCATACCCCCTTAATGCATTACAATTTCAATCCAAACAAAGGATAATATTAGTTTAATGAGGAAATAAAGTTAAACGATTTTCAATTGCTTTAGTGTTTGTTTGGCATGCTTATCTAATGATTATAAGTACTTATTTAATATTATAAATTGTTATTGTAATTTTTGTTGTTGTTTAGTTTTTTTTTTTTTTTTAGAGCTTTTGAAGTTTAAAAATGTCAAATTTTGGGCTTTGAGAGTAGAGGTTGAAAAGTTTTTTTTAAAATATTAAAATATTTAAAATATTATCTATTTATTTGATTATTTTATTTTATTTTATTTTTTATAACATAACTTTAAAAAACTTGCCTATTAAAGTAACTTTATAAAATTTTAATAAAAAATCTCATTGACAACCAAACACCAAAATATTTTGGTAAAAACTTTATTTGTAAAAGTTTTATTAATAAAAGTTTTACTTAAATAAGCTCTATTTAAAAAGTTATGCCAAATTAAGCCTTAGAGTTGGAAAGTTTAGAGAATGTAAGTTGCTTCACGAGTTTCTATCTAATTCATAGTTGTCTTCAATTTTATTTATTTGCACCGAATTCTGACTTTACATGGATGTAGAATGAATTCAAAATGGCTTCATCAAATGCCAACATGACAAATGTAAATAGTAAATATAGTTTGTGGGTTCCAATTAATTTAATTAGTAAAATCTTTTGAGCGAAAATAATAATTCTCATGTTTAAATCCCACTCACATCGGGTACCACTAAGCCACAGCTAAAGAAAACAAATGTAAGCAATTTGTAGAGTGAAGGAAAGAATAAAAATTGTTAAGAAAAAGTGTTAGCTCAATCTAACCATGTTTTATCATTAATTGGTTGGTACACTCTTAATCTCTTGAGTATGGAATTATGCCCCACTTTTGTTTGATATCAGCGATCTTCTAATCTATCAAGTGTTAGTTCAAGAGTTAGTTGAAGAGTGAGGTCCACACAAGTCTTTGTGCGTTGGCTTGCTACAATATGATTCTTATGTTGTGATCTTGTATGGCTTGATGGGTTCTCAAGAACTAAACTAATGAGATAATTGGTCCAGTTGTGAGAAATAGTGTGTAAGCCAAGCATTATATATGAATAGTGCAAAACTATACTTAAATTTAGTGGAAAACTAGTTTGAAAAAGATTGTTTAGGGTAGCGGATGAGTGACTTGAGCTCGGACAAGTAAGCGTTGTTGTATAGATTTTTATAAAGCTTATGACAGAGTGACTTGAGGTCAGACAAGTAAGCACTGTTGTATAGATTTTTATAAAGCTTATGACAGATTCAAATTTTTTTGCGAGGTTATTAAATATGTGAATCGAAAAATATTAGCAATTTATACAAAATTCTAAATCAATGTAAAGTTCGAGAAAAAAATATCTAGTGTTCCATTATTCACTTTCTCCCAATATTAAATTCTATGTCTTTTATTTATTTATTTATGTTTTGCTTAAACTTTTGATAAATGGTTCTGGATTTTGATAGGATGCCAAAGTGATATTAGACATACCAACGTTAATAATGAAGAAGACAACTATTCAATCTCTTCTTGTTAGGTTCCTTGTTAAAAGTTTTTTAATTTCTAGGAAAAATATGTAGCACTACTATTTAATAATGAAGAAGACAACTATTTTATTTTTTTAATTTCTAGAATGTGTAGCACTACTAGCATATTAATGCATCAAAACACAAAGAAGACCAAAAACTATGTGAGAAAGTCCATGTAATCAGCCACCCTGCAAATATGATTTTGATTGTTCATGAAATTTGACTGGAACAAATACATCTATTATCTTTAGAAGTGGTGCATTCTGTGGCATGGCATGTTCTATTCCAATTGATACTGTATGTTATTATTTTGACATTAGTTTTCATTTTACAAATAGAAATTTGTATACGAATTATAAACTTGTGAAGTAAACTTCTATTTTTCATTTTAATGTGTAAAAAATTTAATGATTCTTTTTTTTTAATGTATGTAGGTAAGTGGCGTTTATGTGAGAAAGTCCATGTAATCAGCCACCCTGCAAATATGATTTTGATTGTTCATGAAATTTGACTGGAACAAATACATCTATTATCTTTAGAAGTGGTGCATTCTGTGGCATGGCATGTTCTATTCCAATTGATACTGTATGTTATTATTTTGACATTAGTTTTCATTTTACAAATAGAAATTTGTATACGAATTATAAACTTGTGAAGTAAACTTCTATTTTTCATTTTAATGTGTAAAAAATTTAATGATTCTTTTTTTTTAATGTATGTAGGTAAGTGGCGTTTATGTGAGAAAGTCCATGTAATCAGCCACCCTGCAAATATGATTTTGATTGTTCATGAAATTTGACTGGAACAAATACATCTATTATCTTTAGAAGTGGTGCATTCTGTGGCATGGCATGTTCTATTCCAATTGATACTGTATGTTATTATTTTGACATTAGTTTTCATTTTACAAATAGAAATTTGTATACGAATTATAAACTTGTGAAGTAAACTTCTATTTTTCATTTTAATGTGTAAAAAATTTAATGATTCTTTTTTTTTAATGTATGTAGGTAAGTGGCGTTATTAACCAGATAGTGAAGTTTGGTAAGATCATAAGACCTTATTTGGGGATTAAGTATCCACATAATCAATTGTTGGAGAAACTTATGGGTATAAGTAGAGGCGTGGTCTAGAGGTGGCAAAAATACCCGCCCGGTCCGGACCCGGACCGTACCCGGGTGTTGCGGGCCGGGTAATACCCGGCCCGGGTATGAAGCCGGGTCGGTCTTGGGCATCACTTGATAAACCCGGAACCCGGATTTTATTAAAAAAAATTATTAAATATATATTATTTTAAATATTTTATATTTATTTGACTTATTTATTATACATATATAAAGTTTTAAACACTTAAAGTTTATATTTTCATGTCAAATTTTATTGAAATAAATTTAAAACTTATAAAATTATCAAAAAATAAAAAATATATACACATAAAATATTAAAAAATATAAAATCCGGGTATCCGGATTAAAACTCGGCCCGGACCCGGACCCGGACCCGGACCGGTTGCATCCGGGCAGGGTTTGGTCATGGCAATACCCGGACCCGACCCGGGGTTTTGCCATCTCTAGCGTGGTCTTCATTGCAGCTGAACAGAGTTCTGCGAGCAAAGCAATATATTTAATTTTTTTCCTTTATCTTTTTATATGTTTTTCTTTTCTCTTTTGTGCTTTCACTCAGTAAAGTTGATCGATGTTTATCTTTAGGGTCTGAGATCAACCAAACTTAGAGCTGATGGCAAACTCATTTTGGGCGACATCATAAAGGCTATGAATGGAGAAGATGTCTCCAATGCCAACGGTTTGCACAAAATTCTTGATTAATGTAAACTTGGAGATGAGGTATCTCGCGATGATGCATTACTCTCTTTCTCCAATTATTTTGTCCTAGTTGTCTTTGCAAAATTCTTTGAATTGTTATTATATCAGGTAATTGTAAAGATTTTGCGTGGTACTCAATTGGAAGAAATACCCATTATTCTTGAAGTCGAACTTGATGAGGCAGAGTCAAAGAAATGTTTTATACTTGTAATAGTCCTACAGTATCCTTTAGAAATAAATTTTATTTATAAATTAGGATGGTTGAACTGAAACATAATAGAAACAATATTGTACTGCACTTTTTTTCATAACATTATCGTTCACTGTGAAAATAATTAATGAAAATTATGATCATATATTGAAGTTTGATATTGATATGATTATTGTAATAATTTTGATATGAATTTTAATTATGTATAGTTCCATTGTATTTTAAATAAAAAGTTTCTTTTTATCTTTCAATAGTGTATTTATAGTGGACATCTGGTTGTAAATAGACTTGAGCACCAAAAGTGAACTTGTGTTGTAAACTTGTAATAAACCACAAATTTGTATTCTTTTTTTAATGGGGTTATTTATTCTACAAAATACTTCAAACAATAATTTTTTTTTTATTCTACAAAATACTTCAAACAACAAATTATTTTTATAGAGTCACTATTTTGACCAATCAACTTTATATGCAAAATTAACTTGTTAGTTATGACCAAGACAAGGACTTTGGCAATGTTGCATATTAAGACTAATAATAGATATCTCTAATTTTTTATCTCAAATTTCATTGTAAAATAATATGTCGTTTATTGAATGGTTGATAATTTTTTATAAGATTTAAGTGAATTGACTATTTTGTCTCACCAACAAATTGATAAATGTTATATCATTTGAAGTAGTTTTTCTAGATAAAAAAATTTAGAATGTGTAGCACTACTAGCATATTAATGCACCAAAACACGAAGAAGACCAATAACTATGTGAGAAAGTCTATATAATCAGCCACCCTGCAAGTATGATTTTGATTGTTCATGAAGTTTGATTAGAGCAAATACATCTATTATCTCTAGAAGTGATCCATTTTGTGGCATGGCATGTTCTATTCCAATTGATACTGTATGTTATTATTTTGACATTGGTTTTCATTTTACAGATAGAAATTTGTATGTGAATTATAAACTTGTAAAGTAAACTTCTATTTTTCATTTTTATGCGTAAAAACTTTAATGATTCTTTTTTTTAATGTATGTATTCCCTGACAAAGTAGATCATGTGTGTTAGCTGAAGAAGTCTCTTTATGGGATCAAACAGTCCCCTAGACAGTGGTACCTCAGATTTGATGAATTCATGCAATTACATGAGTTCATCAGATGCAATTATGCTTATAAGCTTCGATTGGTTACCCAAGAAGGAGTGAGAAATACGCGAGACAGGCAGCGTGAACGTCAAAGACGAGGCCATTGAATTGCCTTTTGGCTCTCTTTTCACGGAGGGTTTTTTTTTTCCCCTCCCCTTCAAATATCTACCGAGACGAGACGGAATTGTCCGCGCCTAGCCGCACGACCACGATGATGGTTTATATAGGGTTTATCTATGCTGGGTTCCTGATGTGCGATTACCAAGTTACCCTCCGTTAAAATATACCTCTCATGTTATTGGTAACAGGCCCCACCAGGGCCCAAAAGTCCGTCCAAATATAAGCGGATTGGGCCTAGGCTGGACCTAAATTGGGCTTCCGTTAATTTTTGAAATAAATTTTAATGAAGTTAAAAGTCAAAAAACTAAAATTAAAGATGATTATTTAATACATAATAAATTAATAGTCTAATACACAAAATACTAGCAATACAATATAATAAACATATATTCAATCACTTGAATTTGGCTGTTTTCTTTTTTTTTATTTGATTTCATTTTTTTTAATTTATAAATTATAAAGAGTCTAAGTTTTTTTTTCCATAAGCCCTTAATCTGACCCATTCATAGTGGGTTTTTAACAGTAGGTTTTAAAATTTTTAATCCATGTCTAGGCTCTCATATGGAGGGTTGGACAAAAGCCCACGGACCTAGGGCTGTCCAGTCTTTTTTGTCCACCCTACTTCACACCCCTTCACTAAAGTATTCCAAACACTCAACCAATTGGTCAATTTTATTTAGTTTTCACTAATTTACCCTTGTATGTTTTAAATAATCTTAACCCCACTCTTCAGTAAACTAATTCTGACAATAGTAGTACTACATCCTAAATTTTTTATATAAAACTATTATCCTAAACGATATGACATTCATCAATTAATTGATAAAATAATATAATTAATTCACGTAAATCTTATAAAGAATTATCAATCACTCAATAAATGATTCATTATTTAGAATTAAATTTAGGTTAAAAACTTTCGTATATCTATCATTACTCTTCTAGGAAATATTACGGACCCTTATATGTTTCAAAATTAATTATCCCAACCCCACTCTTAACTAAACTAATTCTGACAAGAGTAGTGCTACATCCTAAACTTTTTTTTTTTTATCAAAATATTATCTTAAATGATGTGGCATTCATGAATTAGTTGGTGAAATAATATAATTAATTTACTTAAATCTTGTAAATAATTACCAACCACTCAATAAATGATACATCATTTAGGATGAAATTTAGGATAAACAATTTCAAATATCTATCATTACTCTTCTAACAACTATTACTGTTAGTTTTCTTTAACGTATGAAAAATCATATTTTGCTCTTTAATACTACAATACAATACATCAATCATATTTAATCCTAAAAGATAAAAGGTGTAATATTTGACTCTAACAAAAGATGAAAGGTATTTAAGACCCTATTTAGTATTGTGAGGTAGTTAATACAGTAATAAAGTGTTTGTTAAATATTTTTTTCTGGAAGCTAAATTAATTTAATTTCATATTTTGTATGATGAAAATAATTATAATATATTTACTATCTTTGTCAAAATTATAATTAAAAGTTTTATTTTCCACACACTATTAGTTTTTATTTCATAATTATAGTGTTTTTTCACAATACAATCAACTTTTTCATAACTATAATATTTTTTCACCAAAAAAATATATATATATTTAACAAAATTTGGTTGTTTTTTCAAAATTTTTTATCCATCAAAACTACTTAATTCCGGTGGTTATTTTATCATCATTTTGTACAATAGTCATTTTTTATATTTAAGTAATAAGATAAAAATCTTATTCTTCCTTCTTTCATAGCACAAATGTTGTTCTGGTGTTTTGTGGCATTTTGTACATTCTCTGTTGGCCAGGGGAACCGAATTGAAATTACTCAATTCAGTTACATTTAGTCCAGTAGACAAAAATTAAACTATTCACATTTTTATAGGCTCAAATGCTTACAATTGACTTCCAAGATGTCAATAAACCTTTACAACAAGAGATTATCTCCAATCTCTTAACCCAAGTGTATCCCAACACTTATAATCACTTTTTGTTATAAATTTTTTCTTCACTCACACAATACTTAAGATTACAAATCAAAGCCCAATATGTGAATAAATGAAGCAAAAATATGTTTAAAGCTCTATGAAGGTTGTCTTCTTGATTATAAGCTTAATGATAGTGTTGTGATCAGTCTTTGTTTGAGTTTGAATGAGCTTATTTATAGTTTGAGCTAAAAAAATAGTTGTTACTGATTGTCTGCCCGTAAAAGGATTGCCGTTAACCATTAACAGTTAACCGTTTGGACTAGTGAAAGTTGCCGTTGAGCCAAATTTCAAATAAAGGGTTGACCGTTTGTCACTACCCTTTCACCGTTAAATTCCAGCAACCTGCAAAATAAATTTCTGCTATCCGTTCTTACTAAACGGTTAAATATTATCAAGGAATGACATTCTGGAATTTATCGATTAACCGTTTGACGTTACCGGTTCGCTGCTTATTTCCAATAACCTGCAAAACGAAATAGCCTTATCTGTTTCTGTTAAACGGTGCAAGATTAGTACAAGCTTCCATTCTTGAATTTATCGGTTAACCGTTTTCGACAAACGGTTCACCATTTGTTTTAAAATTGAATAATTTTTAGAAACCCAATTCACCCCCCTCTTGGGTTGAATAACTAGAATTTCATACTTATTACAACTTTAGAAGTTTAATTAAATCACAATTTCTTATCCTTTTTGTAAATCCTTGATTACCAGTGCCTAATAAAAGGATAAGAACTAAACAGCACTAAATCATACACAAAATAAAATGAAAGATGAAAAAAAATGTAGGTCATAACCAAGCTCCTAAATAAGAGATCATTAGAAGCAGGCATGCGGACCCAAATCAATTTCTTGCACATAACCATGCTACCCTCATCTCTATATATATTAATTCCAAAGCATTAGCTCATTGTTCTCAGATTTTATCAAAAAATCAAAAATGAAAAAGATTAAACCCTAGAATAGAACTTGAAAAGTGTAAGATCGTAAAACATCTTAGCCTTCGCATCAGACAGGTTCCCTTGTTGTGGTTTTAATGGCCACTCGTACAACCAGCGAGGGGGCCTTCGCATTCCATGCGACCTATGTAGCTATTTATTGGCTCCTTCTGCTGCGAAGCAGAGCAAAAGATACAAAAATACAGAGATTAGACTTTAGTGGAATGATACAATTAGTTTGGATTCGGCACAATGAAATTTTTACATCTCTTGCGGTTATGACCTGGTTCGTTGCACCGCCCGCATCTCAAAGTCTTTCGGTTTACAGTCTCATCGATAGAAGGTATTCTGAGCTCCAGACGACAATCAAGTGGTGGTGCTTCGATCGGTGGGTTAACTTTCATTTCTTGGATTTCTGCTGGAATGTCTCAATCTGTCATGTTGCCAACCGGCTCCACTGGTTCTACATATACCATGACCAATGATTCTTTAGAGTAATAATTAGAGCAAAGACTTATGTAATCCACACAAACAGTAAGACAAATAGCAATTGCATGCGCACAAACAAGCTGATCGAGTTGGAATACTCTACATGAATAAGTCCTGTCATGAATGTCAACTATCTATTCCTTTATACCACCACCCAAAATATGGAGTTGATGCTGAGACACGGAATGAACGGTCATTCTTTCGGCCAAAATTCTTCTTTCGCTGACTATCTCATCTACCCACGTCTTTAGACGAGTGCTCATCGATTCAGCCACAATTTTCCTATCATAAAACCATTGCTGTAATGTTTTTCTAAAGTGATCAACAAGATGAGTAACAAGAAATTTTCGCGATCCCTCATGAAAGAATTTACACTTTCCACAATATTGGTGGTAAATATATTGTACCTCCTACCTTCAAATTCAGACATTGCCTAATTATCACGTACCCACATTATTCTGTAAGTAATCAGTTGTGCCCGAGTGGGACATCCACAACCCTTCAAGTTGCTTTTTAAATTCTTCGTGTCCATATGCCTTTGCTGCATTAATAAAGGATGTCTCAAATTGATCTCAAAGAGGTTTGGACATCTTGAATTTTGACTTAATGTTACTTTTGACATGGTAAAAACAAACGCCATGAGCAGCAGTGCGAAATACTTTCAGAACGACTCTCTTGATGGCAGTGCATCGATTAGAGATAATTACTAACTCTAGTCTATCGCCAATCATGTGAAAGGAATTAAATAAAACAAACTTGTACTAAGTAGCCAAGATTTTTAGGTTTTAAAGAATAATATAGAGCCTTTGCTCATCAAATCTTTGAAAGTCTTTGTCGATGGGTAATTGCTCTAACCACTCATGATTGTTCAAAACTTTTGAAATCGAAGTGAAAGAAATAATCAAAATAAATTCATATTATAAATCACAATCACATTTCACCATAATAATAGTAATAGATTCTAGAAATTAAAAATTTAGAATTAAGACAAATTGAAACTATAAAGAGCTGAAGTTACCATCAAGTGAAGAGCTGATGGCTAAGTTCAAAGATTTCATTGTGTTGAATCCAAACTAATTGTATCATTCTAAATCAATCAGCCACCTTTTATTATCTCATATTGTTCCTAGTGATAAAACAGGGACAAAAATCATAAAAATTTATACCTAGGAAAAAGATGATCTCCTTATAATGTTTTTATAAAACTGAGAATTTGAAAACAGAGGATGTTAAAATAAAATAACAGCCACTTCTCTGTTACAACTTTGTTTCTGTTTTTAATTCCTTATTTTGCTATATAAACTGACTGAAATAACCAACAACATCTATTTGGGAAATGTAAGAGGAGTTTTTTTTTTTGCTGCATTTCTTTTGTTAGCTTTTGATTTTGCTATACTGGTGTGAATCCGAACATAATTTTAAGCATCAAGTAGCAGTTAATTGATTCATGTGAGTAACATTTCACACTTTGGGAAACAACTAACGACAAAAGAGTTTAGGTTCTCATTTTCAGAGCCATGTTGTTCTTATGCTTATATTGAGTTTTCCTTTTTGGTTCATATTCTTTTACTTTCTCTTGATCTTTTGGTTCTTGTTTGGTTAGTTTACTTACTTTTATTCATTTGTTATGTTCCAAGAATTTGTGATGACTAGCATATATGTTTGAGGCCGTTCTACGAAGATAAAAACTAATTTTTTATGTGAATTTGTGTTCTTCTGTGGAATATTGAGTCATTTGTATTGAAAGAGTTATTTTGGAGGTATATTGTTACATTTGACTATTAGAGATATAAATACCCAAAGGTGACTGGACTGGAATTAAAATCAGATTAAGTTCTCAATGCCCCGGTGTATGTTAGAAGCTTCTTCGGTAATCAACTCTGCAATATTTGGCGGTAAATGAGTATCAGCATGTAGTTTGTATACACCAGTGAATTATGCTTTCAGTTGTGTGGTTTGGATTCATTTCCTTTTCATAAGAATATGTGGTAGGAGTTCTTTGTACAGTCAATTCTTCAATTTTATGTTGTGCCATGCAATTGAAATGGACTTTCAATATGTTAATTTTTTTGGATTTTTTTCCTTGTTACCTCTTTTAGTAATGGAATAATTTACAGAGAAAAAAAATCTGCTTGTTTATTTTTTTTTAGTTTTCTTAGGCATTTGTTCATGTAAAAAAGGAAATTTTTTTTGAAAAACTCAAAAATGTTGTTGCAAGAATCGGATGAGAATAAGCACAACGTTTAAACATTTGATTGTGGAGGATCATGTAATGGAATATGATGATCCGGAATATTATTATTTTAATTCAAAGTATATTGTTAGGTTATCACACGGACATATTTAAATGAATGATAATTAAGTTGTTTACAATCTAATTTTTGGTGAATAACTTATTTTGAAATTAAAGTTAAAGGGAATTGATGAGTATACCATGAAAGAGCTTTCATGACTTTGTGGTCAATGGGCAACATATGTTGCCAAGTTAATTATAGCCTACAATCACGAGGTAATATATGAGTGATTTATTATTATTTTTGCTGTCAAATATTAAAACTTATTTTTTGTGGTATACTAATTGATTTTATATACTTGTCGGTGGGAAAAAAAAAAATGAAGTCATGTATGGGTATTCAGTGACATTCTTGTGACTATTTTTGTTGGTTAATGTTTGTTGAAACTTAATTTAGTATTTTGTTGTTTAGAGCTTGTCGAAAACTGAATTTGGTACTTATTTTTTTCTTTTCTAAACAGTGGTGTAATTGAATTATGTGAATTGAAGTGATGTGGTTGGGATGTTTATTATGTGAATCGTGTTGCGAGATTTGATATATTTAATATATTTTGAGTTTTCTTTTGGTTGTAAAACAGAAAGAAAAAATGTAATTAAAATAAAAATATACTATTAACCAAAAGCAGTATAACATTACTAAATACGGACACTAAATATTTAAAATAACATTAGTAATTTTTGACGTTATTGAGTCAGTGTGCTCCTAATACTGTAGTCACATAAATCACTAATGTGTAAATAGTATCATTGAATACTAACATCATCATGTCATTATTTTGATGATATTATAGTGATACGAATTACTGGCACAAAAATCACTGACACTAAAAATTAGTGTCAGTGTGTTCTGACTAGAACATTCCTGATACAATTAACAAGTGTAAAAAAAAGTAATTACTGACACTAATTTAGTATCAGTAATGTCCATTTTTCTAATAGTGAAACCAAACATCACGTAAGTTATTGTATCACAACTCACAAGAATGGAACTGTTATTTGCTAGTATTTGCTACAAAATAATAGAATTTTTTAACATAAAAGATTATTTATCAAACTTTTAAATGAGTATTCTTGTTCCATAGAATATTAAAATCTATATATATATATTTTAGCATAAATGGGGTTATTACTATAGAAAGTTAATTACGAGTTTGTCTTTTTATATAATTTGACAACAGTTGGTACTACAATTATGCAAGTACTTAAAAGGGTAAAAGCTCGTTTCATCCCTATATTTTAAGATTAGTACCTATTTAGTCCCTATATTTTAAAAAATGCCTCAAAATATCCCTACCCTTAAATTATTGACATCCCTGCTGTTACTTTTTGTTTCTTTTGACTTGCTTTTACAATATTACCCTCTTACAATAATGTTTCTTTTTATAAAATTAATAAATTATCAATTTAACCCTAAAAATAAAATTAATATATATTAATTTTTGTAAAAGTTTACATGTGTCCAAAAAAAATTATTGTAAAAATATTAAATTACCTTTTTTTGGGACATTAGTAATAAAAATATATATATTATTTCCTTAGCATTGTGTTACAAAAAAGTAACATATATTAATTTTGTTTCTATTTTATTTTTTGAGATTAAATTGATAATTAATTTTTTTCTTTTTATTAGTGTCCAAAAAAATATTGTAAGAGGGTAATATTGTAAAAATTAATCCAAAAGCAACAAAGTAAGAGGAAATGTGCTAATAATTTAATGCAGTGATGTTTTGTGGTATTTTTAAAAATATAGGGACTGAACGGGTACTAACCTCAAAATATAAGGACTAAATGAGATTTTACCCGTACTTAAAATATAATAAAGAATTGTTGTATATCTTGCTTGCAATTAAAAGGTAGAATATACCACGAAAACAATAGTGAAGCATAATTTTCAAAATACATAGCCAGCACATATTATAACCAGAATCAAGAAATATGATTTGAATTATTTAACTTACCAAATTGCCGTTTGGCCAAACAAAACAAATGTTTGATCTGGAAGGTCATCTTGAATTTGGACGTAAAGTCTTAACTCGGTTTGAGTTGGACGTACCTGAGAGGAAAGCAACAAAAATTATCTTTACTGGATTAACTAAAGAGCATTGATACTTAAACACTAGGGGTTATCGTTTATGCTTCAAAACGACAGCATTACAACGTAAGGTTATCGTTTCTGTGTTGTTGGTCCTTTTTTCCCTCAGATAAATTTTAGGTTCCTCGACCGACTTTAACCCCGACTCGCGCCCCGAATTAAACGCACCGTTTTGAGAATAATTGAAAATGCACCGTTTCGACGCATTTTTCCTTCGTTTTGATTCATTTTTCCTTTCGTTTTGAGGCCTTTTACTTTTTGTACAACAGCTGCAAACCGAAACGCACTCTCTCACAGACGACAGCCGGTACAGACGACGGACCACCGCCATCACGCGATCGAGGTCTCCGTTACCATCACCGACAGTCACGCGACCATCCTCATCCACTCACAAAGCGCCAGACCACGGCTCCCCTCGGCCAGGTCTCCGTTGCCATCACTGATAGTTCTGCACTTGAGGTAATGGAATGATTATTTTAGAGTTGTAAAATTAGTTGATTGAGATTTTGGCTGATTGGGAAATGATTATTGGTGCTGGAATTGTCTTTTGGCTGTTTGATAATTTTAATTTAAATGATGGCATCTTTCTGTAGGCAGTAGTCTGTCAAAGAAATAATGCTAAAAATAATAAATAGATAATTAAGTATATAGAGGACCGATTTAGTGCGTGCATCAAGAGATTTGATTATTGATGCTGGAATTGTTGCTGCCGGAAGTGATTATTGGACTTGTTGTTTGATAATTTTAAATTATTTGGCTGATTGAGAAATGATTATTGGTGCTGAAATTGTTACTGCTGGAAGTGATTATTGAATTTTCTGTGCCTTGAGATGGAGTGTGACAATTTTTTTTCTTTTTTTTTGGGTAAAATGACAATTTATTTTTTATTTATTTATTTTTCTTGTAGGCTTTGGAGAGAGGCATGTCGGACCATCATTTTCCAAGTGGGTTTGTGAAGTATAGTGGATATTTAATGGTGTGCTTGTTGTTGTCATATTTTATCTTTTCGAGCTAGCGGTGTTTAATTACTTGTTGCATTCTCTCTTTCCGGACAATCACAAAATTGTAATTTTCGTTTTTTCAATATTAACTTGAATTATGGGCTCGTACTTTAGTATATGGCTTCTCCAATTCCAATTACATTAAAAATTAATTCTAAAAAAAATTATACGGTGGACACATTTAACTAAATTCCTTATAAATTTAAAATTATTAATATCTACATGAAACAAGATTGAATTGGAGACAACCTCCCAGACATTGTCAAACACCATTGCTCTTCCGCATACTTTCTGATTCTGCATGCAAAAATTATGTGCAACATTAAAAACACAAAGAAAGAAAATTCATCAAAAAGGATTAGTTTATACTGAAACATAGATTCATATTAAAAGAAATAACACTAATATGGATTGTCTGGCATTTGAATCAGACTTGCATTATTATCAACCACATAGTGAGGACACCAACCTTTCTATGGATCTATATTGTTTATTCACACATTCTTCCTCCCACCTCAAACTTTGCTGACCATGACTGTTAAGGGCACTCTGGAAACTTCACAAAATAAAAAAAAATGATCTTTCTTTTTCAATAAAAATCCTAGAAGTTTATGCACAGCGCTTGTCTTCTCCAAGCCAATGAAAGAGGTCCAAGAGCAAAAGAGCAACATGTTAAATATTTATGAAAAAGCTAATCAGCACTGCAAATCAGCACACTCAGACCTTTGATGCAGCTGTGTGCTGTCACTAAGAAGGCAGCCGGCGCATTTTGAAGCACAATCGCAGTCCGAAAGAGGTTCATAAGTGTATCTACTTGGTAAGGAAACTTAAATGAAAAAGTGTTTGATTTGGGTTTCATTATAGATGGATGCTTGAAATAAGCAAACATTTTGGATTTAAGCCAACAAGCAGCAAAATACTAACAAAATTTGAGAATCTCAAGATTCTAGTTGTGCATTTCAGGGATATGATATAAATTTCACAAACATTGAAGATTGTAGGGATTGTAAATAATTTAAAGATAAACAAATTTATTAGAGTGGCCTACCCGAATTGAGTTTATTACATCATCTTCACTCAATTCTTCACTTAATACAGGAACACGAATAACAAGTACTCGAGAATTTGCAGCAGCTACATCCAAAATAAAAAAATGTACTCTAGTGAGAAATTTGTGCTAAATCAAGTATATATGGAGAAAAATTCATAATGTGCCTGATAAATGGGCTTCAACACCGTCACCAACAATAATGATCTTAATGCCTCGCTCCTTAGCCGACAATGCATAAGACAACGCCCCCTTGCGATTTTGATGAGGTGATAATATTTTAATCTGGAAAAAAAATAAACTTAATTATATGCATTCGAATTCATAGTTCGTTTGAGATTATAAAAAATATATCATACACACATACATACAAATACAATCACTGATGAAGAATTAATTTTGAGAAGAAAAAACTATATTAATAACAAAAGTATTAAAGAGTTCCAAAAGGAAACCTCATAAGGTACGCCGAAGTCACTCAAGGTCCTTGCAGCATCGTTCATAACAGGAAGATCCGAATCCGATTCCATGATTATCCCAACAATTGGGGTATCTGCAGCGAGCAATAAGAACCGAGGTAGCCAAGATTTCGCGGAGGGGGAGGCGGCAGGCACACACATGGTTTGACATCGCAACAACTTATACGATTCAATGGACCAAACAATATAAAATGCTTATGACAACAATCTAACGATCCATTTAACCCCACGGAAAAAAAAAATTGCATCTTTTATATTTGATTAACGAATTTCATAGAGTAATTTAACTAATGCTACACATACCATTTTTACCTGTAGAGTCACCATTAGGGTTTTCTTCCTCGAAGACAGTTGATGGTTCACGGACAGATGAATAATCCTTCCTGCATGGAGAAATATTCCCAATATCAAATGAATAATACTTTTTTTTTTTACAACAAAGATATAGAACAGAAAGCAAAGCTTAAATTACCGACCTTGTGGAAGTAGCAGAGCCGTTCGACGAGGCTAAAACAGGAATTGTGCCCTGGCTTACAGTACGAACCGAATTGGAACGTCTGCTGTTATTCAACATCCGAACTTTTCCTTCAACAAATTTTTTTTGCCGCGGTTCTATTAAGCAAGAAGTAACGAAGAACTTGAATTCACAAAATTGCATTCGCAGCACACTGGTCCGCATTGTGAAGCACCGCCGCGCCGACCCTAAATCGACTTTCCCTGGAAGTAGCAGAGCCATTCTGTAAGTGTTTAAGTGTTTAAGAGCATCGCATTGTGAAGCGGCATCTCCAAAACATTCAATAAATTTATTTACATTATAAATAAAAGGATAAAAAAATATGATATTATTTAAAAAATTATTTAAATAATAATAAATTAATATTATTTTAATTATATAATTAATTTTTTAAAAAAAATTAATAACAATTAAAGTATTTTTTTAATAAAAAATAATAAAATATAAATTAAAGAGAGATAAATTAACTCATCAAATTTAAAAAGAGATAATCAATTCTTATTTAAAAAATCTTAATTAAAGTATTTTTTAGAGGTTTAAATATTAATGTGGCCCTTCAAATAAGTAATAAAATCTTATTTAAAGAGTATTTTGATGATACTCCATACTTATTTTTTATGGATCCGCCAAAAATACGCCTCTTTTTATTATTTTCTTAATACAACCAATAACCGGCCACCGGTACTCTCATTTTAATCGGTTAAAAGAGGCAAATATTAAATGGTAACTATCAGACAGCTCCCTCATTTTAGGTAAATATCAAGATAATCAATCTAAAATTAGAAAACTATAAAGACCCCCTCAACTTAGAAAAAAGAAAATACTCCTTTTTCTTTTAATTCATGGAAAAAATAGTTAATATATTTAACTTACATACTAATAAAAAAATAGTATTAATTAAAATTAATTGACTAATATATTTAAACAAATAATAATTATATTATTTTCTTAATATTACGCTGTAAATTTAATGATATTTTACTTTAAAAAATGTAACTTATGTACTAATAAGATTAATATAATAAATTACAATAAATTATATATCAATTAAACTATTTTTTTATATTACTTTATAAATGTAATGATGTTTTGCTTAAAAAACTATCAAAACAACTTTATCAACTTTTAATCGCATTAAAATCCAAGTATCTAAAACATATAATGAAAACAATTCAATTCTAAATATTTGGAAGAAATCAATCCCAATACCCCACAATACACATACAGGCACTTAAATCTCTACCTACAAAAATGATTGCAATGTTTATCCTACTATCGAATAATTATCATACCAAACATCATACTTACCCCTTAAATATTGTTATTGTTATTATTAGTGGCTAATATTAATACGTTCTCTGTATACCATCCAAAAAAATAATTGTATATTAGACAAATATAAAGCATCTAATATTTGATATTTTTAGATAAAACTCACAAACAATCTCTTATGCAAATTAATTAATACAAAATTATGTCAAATTAATTACTTTATTTAATCTTTTATGGCATAGTAAATCATTTTGGTAAACAATAATCAAATTCATAATGGTACATAATATGGATAATTACAATTTGAATGCAATTAATATTGAATAATGTTATATTAAATTATTTTTACAGTTATATGCTTTAAGCATGATAATTACATTTCCAAATTAAATCAAATTATTTGAATAATATTGCACTCACTAGATGGTTCATGATTTGTATACTAAATAGTGTGCGATTATCACAAAATTAGTTCAATCTTACATTTATATCTATATTTTTTTGAAATTAAGTTGATTTATATAACAACTAAAAATAATAAAAATATTAACAAGCTTAAATTTTATATCTATATTTTTTAAATTAATTAAATTATATTTTTGGTGAAACAATAAGTAATTAGGTTTCATTTCGGCGGGTAAAACTACCGCCAAGATAAAACGAGATTTTTTTTTTAGTACTGGGTACATTTACAATTTTTTAATTTTCCCCAAATTTTGATTCAAAATATAAATGCCTCTCATTGTTCCATTGTTAAGAAGCCCTACCCGCTCAACTCAAAGATATCACCGGGCACCATCGTAGATGCTTAACAAAAAGAAAAACAAGCAGCCGCCATGAGTTTTTGCCCTTAAAGTTTGTAAATCTCGTTCTTACCTTCTGTCTTTCTCACTACAGTCCCTAGATCCCTCATCTTTTCACTTTCGTTAATCTCCCATAATCAATCAATAAAAAAGTTGGCATCTTTCGAACACTTACAGTTCAAGGTAAATGAACAAGGTTTGAAATTGTATTAAAAATCTATGCTCAAGCATTTTGCATAAAAAAATTTATAAATTCAGTTCCCTTTTCTTGAACTCGTCTTATTAGGGCTTAGAAATTAACTTTAATTATTTTTTTTATATATTTTGAATTATCAATTACATTTTTCAATCCCTTTTTTTTTCTTGCATGTTTTATGGTTCCATTCTAGATGGATTGGCAAGGGAGAAAATTGACAGACGATCTAATGCAAACACTGCTTTTGGCATCCTCTCAAGTGGTTTGATCCAAGTCCAAGTGACGCTGATGAGTGATGAGTAGCCTAAGCTTGAGTTTACTGTCGCCAATTCAAAGAAAAATCTATTAAGAATATAATAAAGTTAAATTTTATAAGTAATAATAAAAGTTACTTATTAACTGATATTATTTGGGGTAATTTGGTCATGTTTTTATTTGATGAAATAGGTGAACTATGCCTTTATTGAAAGAAATATAAAAATTAGGGTCCAAATGTTTAGACAGTTGAAATTAAAGAAAAAATTGCATCTGAATTCTGGAGGTTGACAATAAATTTATGTGATAATGTATGTGTGTATGTATGTGTATATAACTTGTGAAATTCAGTAATGAAATCCAATTAGATAGCATTGAATTTCTTTACTTTCGAAGAATTCATAAAATTAAGGTCACATGTATTCTGCTTCTTTTCGTTTGTTTCCTAAAGTAAATGCAGGATAATGTTGATTTCTACAGTAATTTTGTTTCTTTTTAGTGTTTTATACTAGAAAAATTAAAAAAAAAAGGCTAAAAAAGACATTGATTTGAGTTGTTTTTTCTCTGTTGTGATATCGTTATTCCTACCATTTCAAAGCTTAATTTCTATTGCATTTTGTAAGTTTTTCATAATAGATGCTATTCTCATGATATATGTTGTTCATGCAATCATGGATCCGTAGTCCTGAAAAGTTTTGATCTTGTTAATTCTGGATGTATTCTCCTTTTTCAGAGCAACAAATGAATTTCAAGTTTCTTGAATTGTTGTGATGTTTTGATTTCAGTGCATGAATTTTGTGGTTTCTCAGTCACTATATTAATATTATGTGTTATGCAAAGGTGATGATGGGAATTATGAGTTTGGGTTAGTCAACTGGATCGTTAGCTGAGCATGACAATCCTTTTATGTACGACAAATAAGCTTCTTTTGGTAAATTATTCTTGAACAATAAATAGCTAAAGAGAAATTAGATTTTGAAGAGCTATTTTCCGAATTCTTTTATATTTGCTTAATTTTGGTAGTAACCTAGAATAAAGAAAATAGTAGTAATAAGCGGGTAATATTGGTTTATATTAGATTTTCGGAAAATGAATGCATAAGGAAATTACAAAAGAATTGAAAATCATACATGGTATAACCTCTGTGTATGTGTTTTGTTAAATAATATAATGAAGGTAGTTTATTAACAGACATTATTAGGGTAATTTGGTCATATTTTTACTTCTGAAGAATTCTTAAAATTAAAGTCCCGTGTTTTTTTTTTCATTTGTTTCCTAAACTGAATGCTGCTGTAATACTGATTTCTATAGCAGCTTTATTCCATTCAATTGTTTCAAGCTAGAAAAATGAAAGAAAAAGCTAAAAATTATATTGATTTGTGTCCCCCCACCCCACCTAGATATTGTTTTTGGGTATGCCGAAAAATTATAAAAATTATGAAAACTACACTAAATATACAAGCCAATGGATAAATAAACACGATTTAGATTTTGAATGCATTTTACTTACAAGAACAAATCTATATGTTGATGAATTTTTTACAGTTATTTTTAGGTGCTTAGTTTCTTTTCATTTCGGAAGTTGTTCATATTATATGCTATTTGATGATTTACATTATTCATGCAATCAATTTGTTCTTATTTATTGTAGATGTGTTCTCCTCTTTATCTTCCAAAAATACTTTTTCGTTAAATTAAAGTTGACATAAAAATTGCATGGAATGCTGATGAATTTTTTACAGTTATTTTTAGGTGCTTAGTTTCTTTTCATTTTGGAAGTTGTTCATGTTAGATGCTATTTGATGATTTACATTATTCATGCAATCAATTTGTTCTTATTTATTGTAGATGTGTTCTCCTCTTTATCTTCCAAAGATACTTTATTGTTAAATTAAAGTTGACGTAAAAATTGCATGGAACAAGTATGCTAGTCTGGTAATAATTTTATGTTTTAATATTGCTGTTAAAAATTTCTTTAAAAAAATATATTGTTAGAAATTAGTATATATTTTTGTGTTTAGTTCACATTGGATTTTTTTTTTGGTTGAAAATAAAATTTATTTGGTCCTACCCAAGAATTTAGGATATGCATTTGAAATTTTGAATATTATTTATTTTTTCCTGGCCTTGTTTTTTATTATCATTTATTTTTTTTTATTATTATTTTATTTATTTTTGTATGCAGGGACCCTTGAAATATAGCAGCATGCGAACTCTAGTTTTTAGAAGCTGTAAATTGATTTAGTTTTGTATTGGTTTTATTTTCCAAACGCTTGTAAAAAAATCTTGTAAACCTGTGTAGATGAATGGAAATTTTGATTTGGTTCATTTTTTAGTGCATTGGATAAATTAGTAGCTTATAATTTCATTTAGAAGCAAATGCCAAAAAATCATTTGAAAAAGTAATAAATTAAACGCGCTTAATTCATAATCATAAATCTTATTACTGTGTTATTAGATTTTTATAATGCCCATGTATTGGTCATAATAAATATTGAAAAATTATTTTAATTAAGCCTTGAAAAATTGAAGAACTTATTTTGTAACTAAAAAAATTGTATGTATATTTAAAAGAGAATGATTGTCAATTAAAGGAAAAAAAAAGTGTTGTTAGCAAAATTATAATTACTTAAATGATAAATGAGCATAAATGTGAACAAAGTCAAAATATTAAATTCATGACGAAATTTCCTAAAGTCATTTCAACTGAAAAAAGATATTTCAACACCTCAAGTTCCATCCATAGAATATGTTAGTCGAGATTTTTTTTTTTGAATATTTTGAATATTGTTGTAAAAAATCAGCAAAAAATATGTTATTAAAATTAGAATATAGTTTTGTGTTATTTTATATTTAGATTTCATTTTTTCTGTTGAAAACAATATATATTTGATCTTGCCTAAGAATTTAGATCATGTCTTTGAAATTTGAATATTTTTGTTATTTTTTTGCAGCCTTTTTTTCTAATTTCATTTGGTTTTTGTATTTTTTTAATGTAGAGACCCATGAAATCTAAATCTCAAATTAGTACCATTTGATTTAGCTTTTGGAAGCTGTGAATTAATTTAATTTTGTAATAGTTTTATTGATATTAATAGTTTTAAAGAGTTATTTTCTCACAAGCTTGTAAAAAAATTTCTAAACAGAAGTGTTTTTAGGCTCGACTCTTTTTGCAATTTTTACTTTTCAACAAGCCTCACATTAGGTTACTATTGTCACTAACTGCTTAAGTGATCAAAGTTCTCATTCTTGTAATGAAAATCTTAATTTGATTAATTTTTAAGTGCATCGGATAAATTAGTAGGACATTATAAATTTATTTGCAAATAAATGCCAATAAATTTATGAGTAAAAAGACCATTTGAAAAAGATAAATTAATTAAACATGCAAAATGAAATTACAAAATGTTCTTACTATAATGTTAGATTTTCATCGTACCATATTGGCCATAATAAATTTCTGAAAATTATTTTCGCTAAGTCTTGAAGATTGAAGAACTTCTTTTATAAATTGAAAATTATATACATATTTAAAAATGAAAAGGAAGAATACTCGTTATAAGAAAAAATGTTGTTAAAAAATCTCATGATTGTAGTACTAATAATTGTAGTAGTAAAAAAAAATTATGATAGTGGTAATAATACAAGTATAATATAATAATATTTGTAATTAATAACGTAAGATTTCTTTGAAGTAATTAGAACTTAATAAAACTAATTTGAAAAGAAAATAGAGTGGCAAAAATTTAATTTGAATTAAAAAAAAATCTTAATTCTTGATTTAGAAAAGTGGTAAAAAAACATATAGCAAAAAGTATGTTAGAAAAGTTTGGAAAATATTAGGATGAAATTCATGGTGTGATGGTTGTTGTTGTTGTATTAGATCCTAGGTACAAAATGGTTTTAGTGGGCTATTTCTTTCCTCAAATTTGTAAAGGTGATTGCTCAACTCATATCGATGGAATATGTACTCTTCATTCTAACTTATACACAAAATATTGAAAAAAACAAGACAGAGAAAGAGAGAGAGAGTATGTTAAGATCGAATTTGGGATAAGCATGTGGAATGTCCAAAAATTTAATGCATTTAAGTTAACATGTTCGTAAATGAGTTAGGCCAGAGTTAGATACTTAATTGAAGGAGGAGGATAAGATTACTTCGGACTTTAAGATTTTAATATGGTGGAAGGTGAATAAAAGTCGGTATCCTATATTATTTGAGATTACTAGAGATATGTTAGCTATTCTAGTCTCTACAATTACTCCTCAGTCTATTTTTAATGCAGGTGATTGATTTCTAAGCCCATATCATAGTAGACTTCATCCGAGTATATTAGAGGCTTTATTGTGCACTCTGAATTAGATATGAACTCAATTCAAAGGTATCAAACTTATCGCACTTGTCAGTAGCTAGTAGTGTGAGAGTGGTGTGGTGAGTTCTTACTCTCCCCCTTCACCCTTTGTGAGTGTTTTAGGTCTTTTATTCTCTCTTGTTTTATATGATGGATACGGTGGAACTAGTGAAGCTTTGTGGCTCTTTGACTTTGCGTGATGAAGCAAGTGAGGTCTTGGTCTCAGATGTTGTCCATAAACGTGGGGAGGTAATTGCAGCCAATTGTTTGATTGGTAAAATTTTGACAAGGCGAGTGATTCCTAAAGAGGTTTTCATGAAGAATTTTCTGGCGATTTGGAAAAACGTTAAGGGAATTAAGGTAAAATTTTTAGAGAAGAATATTTTCTTGTTTCAGTTTGCATTTGCACAAGACCGCCGACGAATTCTTCTACTAGGCCCTTGGCATTTCGATAGGGCTTTGGTTGTTCTCACTCTATTACTTGGCAATGGTGATTTAACTATACAATGCTTTAACAAAGTGGCCTTTTAGGTGCAAATTTATAATGTGCCGTTATTATATATGTCAAAAGAGATGGCATAACTTCTTTGGAGTAGACTTGGAACGGTGGAGAAAGTAGACGTGGGATTATCCGGGGATTGTGTGGGTCACTATATCCGTGTCTGTGTTACTATTGATGTTTCTGCTCCATTGAAGTCGGGCCTGTGTGTACAATTTCATTCTTCGGATCCTCAATATGTGCTACCTGTGCTATATGAGAAGTTGCTGGATTTCTGTTTTCACTGCGGAAGGTTAAGGCATGTATTTCGTGAGTGTGAGGAGTATGTGCTAGTAAAGGTCGAGGATGGTTCCCATCCCCCTCTTCCATTTGGAAATTGGTTGCGAGCGCCTACTAGTGGTTTCATGAACCAGTCAGAAAAAAATCCGGCGACTGAGTTTCACTCTGGTGATGACGGAGAGAGGTTGAATGAGTCGTTGTTGGCTCAAGAGAAAGAGATGCCTGGTATTGATGATGCCATAAATTCAGACGTTTTCCATAACGTAGAAACGTTAAATTCCGAATGTGCTGATGCTACTGTTGATGGGCAGTATGTGATGGGGTCAAAGAATCATGAACGACTGGATGGAAAATCATTGTCTAACAATGTTAATGATATGGCTCAGGTGCAAGACATAGCACGTGACTTATCTCCAAAAGTGTGTGGGCCTATTTATAAATCGAAGTACAATGGGGATGGCCCATTAAAGGAAAAAGAGGGGGTTCATGGGTTGCCATCTAAAGACAAAACAAAGGGGGAAAATACAAGTGCTGAGGCTACAGTAATAAACATAAATTCCCAAAATATAAAAAATACGTCTGCACCTATTTTGGAATTTTCTTCTTCAACAGCAGTGCGTTCCTCCATCAATCATCATTCAAAATTAAAGAAGCTTGCTTGCCAAGCTCACTTGCCCCAATCGTCTGTACCTGTCCAGGAGGGGAAGAAGCGGTTTTTGGAGAGCTTGATGTTGTCTCTAAGGAAAATGCAAAACGGGTATGTTTGGGGTTGTGTGGGGCTGAAAATTCATCGATATTTATTGGTATTGCTGGTGAGAGAAATCCTAATGGGGATGAGCATGAAAATAAGTTGGGTTCTGCGAATGAATCGGCGGGTTCTGTGTTGCAGCCGCGCCGACCACAATGAAGATAATGGTGTGGAATGTCCAAGGTTTGGGGAATCCTCTGACATTCCTAGCACTTAAAAAAATCCTCAAACGAGTGAAGATGGAGATTGTATTTTTATGTGAAACTAGGAAGGTGGTTTTAAAGATGGAAGTTGACAGTAGGAACTTGGGTTATGAATGTTGTCTAGTTGTGGGTAGAACAGGAACTGGGGTGGTTTGGCTTTGATGTGGCGACAAGAGGTGGATTTATCATATAGTCTCCATCATATTGATGCTATTATTAAGCAACATGAAGAACTTTCTTGGCGTTTCAGTGGAATTTATGGTCATCCTTAGGCAGGAATGAAAAAGCACACTTGGGAGCTTCTTCGCCGGTTGAGTTCAGAGTCTAGACTGCCGTGGATTTGTGGTGGTGATTTTAATGAAAATTTGGAGCCAAATGCAAAAGTTGGAGGTCGGTTTTGCTATTTGGATGCAATGGCAGAATTTCGGCAAGCTTTGAGTGACTGTAAATTGATAGATATGGGTTTTTCCGGCTTACCTTTTACATGGTCTAATCGGCGTTTTGGATCGACTAATTTAATTGAAGAACGGCTTGATAGGTTTCTTTGTTCCTGTAGTTGGCAAGATTTGCATTTTTCTTCATCCGTTTCTCATTTAACTTCATGGGCATCTGATCATTGTCTTGTGTTGCTTGAAGTTCGGGATCAATTTATGTCTGGGTTGTATAAATCAGTTAGGCCTCGATTTCATTATGAGGCGTTTTAGAAAGGGTATGATCGATGTACGACTATTATTAAGGAATGTTGGCAAACAAATGAGTACTTAGTGAATGATCAGGTGGGGATTTTTAAGCGAAGGGTGGCACGAACGGTGGCGGCATTATCTCACTGGAGTGCTCAGGAATTTCAAGGTAGAATGCGAAAGATTGACTCGCTAGTGCATAAGCTGGGCTATTTGAAGCAGAATTTTGGTCACTTTGATGATGGAATTTAGATACGGGAGTTAGAGAATAAAATTGAGGGGTCACTTCTACACTTTACTTAATTTTGACAATAAAGTTTTTTTTTTTTTAACAAGGTGGAATTTTTAAAAATAAGATCATGAATGGAGAAGTGACTGATAATGATAATTAAGAGGAGACACAATCATGTTGTTGATGCTCTATGATGCTCAATTATGAAGGATCAAGGTCATATATAATACAAAATATTTACTTGTTTAATGCTTTAATTACTTTGATTTATAGATTTATGATGATGGTCATTGAAAGTTTGTAAGTCATAAAAAAGGCTTGTTGGAAGAATGAACTTTCTATATTTAGTTTGAAATTAATTTGTAATTTCATATTATAATTTCAGTTTGTGAATCCATAGGGCTAATGTTTGTTATGGGATGTTTATTATTTCTAATTTGATATTAGATATATTATTATTATTATTTATTTCATACTTTTTGTATTATTTTTCATATTATAAAAATTAAATATCCATTACTATTCATATTTGTAGATATATGTATCTAGCATTAAAATCATATATGGATATAGACATATGCATCATAGATAATTATATAGTTGCACTTGAATGGATAATATCCATCAACAGGTGGATGTTTACAGTGCGTCTACTTCTTGGATTGAGGAATTGGAATCTGGATTGGGAATTATTGGCAGTGTTTAATTGTTATAATAGAAGTGGAATGGAAATCAAACATGTGAGGTGCATAATGTTTTGGAATTAAGGAATGGAAACTTGATTCCCGTGAGGGTTGGGAATCAAGTTCCCATTCCTTGAACACCTCATTTACCCTCACCCAAATTTCATAATCCCACTTTTGTCCTCAATTTAAATATTATTATATTATTTTTATTGTTATTATTCTTTGTTTGTGATTTTTGTTAATAATAATAATAATTCTACTACTAATTAATGGTAATAAAACTAATAATAATAATAATTAGTTTTTAAAAATAAATAATATTATTATTAATTAATGATAATAAAATTGATGACGATGGTAATAATAATAATTATTATTACTATTATCATTGTTGCTGTTGTTGTTATTATTATTATTAACAATAAATAATGAAATAATCAACTAAAATCATTTTAGTAATTTACAACAATCTATTATGATTTAAGATAAAATAAACATATCAATGATAATATAACTCATTCTGATTTCTATTTTTATAGTTAAAGTAAATATTTTATTTCGATTCTCATTTTCTATTATGATTTCAAATATTTTATTTTGATTCTAATTTTTTATTATGATTTCAGTCTATTTTGATTACCGATTAGTAAATACACTATTAAAAAAACATTTCTTTTGGATAGACTCGAAATAACACGACACTAAAACCAATCTTCAGTCCATGATGAGCAATTGGCTTAAGGCCGGTCCAAATGTTTTGTTGGCCCAACATTTTGTAAACCCTAAATTATACAAAATTACAATTAGGTCCTCCGTCTCCATCACGCACTAAAATATCTGCACAGTAATCAAATTGCTTTCGATTAACGTGTGTGTGTATATATAGGCACAAAACCCTTCTTCTCGACATCTCGCTCTCTACATCTCTCAAGAAACCCACGAACTAGTGGACGTTATATCTTTTGACTGTTGGAACCCTAATTTCTTAATAAATTATTAGATTTTTAGGTTTTTTTCGTTTTGTTTCTGTTTAATCCGAATGGCGGAGGAAGAGGTGTTGGCTCCGGCGTCTGCTGCTGCGGCGGATCTTAAAAGGAAGCTCGACGATTTGGAGCCCGACGAGGCCTTAGAACACGCAGAGGGAATGCGTGATGACGAGGCCAAGAACAGCGATGAAGTGGAAAAGAACGTTGATGGATTTGCGGAGGCTCATGGATCAGAGGTTAAGCGACCTAGACTTGATGATGAGAAAACTGAAAAGCCTGATGGTCCAGGTAATTTATTATGAATTATTTTTATTTTTATTTTTTCGGTTTGCTTTTTCCTTAGATTTGTGATTTGATTTTTTTAGTTGATTTTTTTTTTGTGCAAAATTATATATTATCAATATTTTGCCTAATACTGTCATTGAGATGATCTCTTTTCGAGAATAGTCAATGAATTTTAGAGGTTAATTGGGCCATTGAAGGATGAATAAATAGTTTATTTTGGAAAATTAAATAGCTGCTGAAATAGTATGCAATGTTTATAATGTGCTAACTTTATAAGCTAAATGAGACTATTGAAGAAAAGAATATGCATTAGAACTTTTGGTTTTGACTTCTTCTCTGTTTTCCTTCTATTAGATCGCATTTAGTTTAAAGGCAGTTGTTGATACATGGTTATCTTGTATTTTTTAGAGGCTTATATACTTACTTTTAATAATGTTATTCTTGTTAACTTGGGACTACTGTAATAATGAGCAAATAATTTGTTTGAGTGCAGTTAATGTGAATGGATTAAAAGAAGAGAAACCAGATGAAGTAGTGGATGCTGAACAGCTGACTGAGGATACTACTAAAGAAGAAGAGCTAGAAAGTGCGGAAGTGAAAACTGAACAACATTCTTCAGTGGAAGAACAGGCTTCGGTTGACAATCAGCAAATCTCTGTTAAAGAGGAGACAAAAGAAGTCTTATTCAGTACTGAAGAGGCCTTTATTGATGTTAAAGAGGAAACCAAAGAAGTCACTGTTAAGGAGGAAGAAACAGTTAAAGAAGAAGAATCAGTTGAACCCTCTAATGTGGTTCCTCAACAAGTGGTTGACAATTCTAAGTCAGATGATCCGTCTTCAACTGATGATTCGACCATGAGCCGCAAAATTGAGGTCCCTAACAATAAGGTGTGGCATTAGCTTTGGATATAGTTTTTTAAAGATATTTTTATCATCTTTTTTCTAAGAGTAGTTTGTAACTGTGGAGGTGAGTGCTATATATTTGCAAATAACCCTTTCCTTTGGGTGCCTAATAATTTGCCAAATGTGGACCAAAATTATTCATGTGAAGGCTTCAATACTCTTTGTGAAGAATTCCTAATGATAACATCTTGATGATTTGATTTGATGACTGTCTGATGGTTGTGTAATGCGTGTGGAAATCAAAATTGCTTTTTATTGGTTAGATCAAGTGTGCAAGAGCATCTTTTGACAGATTAAAGTTTGCAAACGCTGGTACAGGTTGGGGTTCTTATTGGCAAGGCTGGGGATACCATACGGTACTTGCAGTACAATTCGGGGGCAAAAATTCAAATTACTAGAGATGCTGATGCGGATCCCCACGCTGCAACCAGACCAGTAGAAATAATAGGAACTTTAAGTAATATAGACAAGGCTGAGAAACTTATAAATGCTGTGATAGCAGAGGTAATGTGTTCAATGGTTTTATTTTTTATTCCTAACAAGTGATTAATTTAATTTGGGCAATGTACTTTTTTTTATTTGCTTTTTGTAATTTTGTTTACTTGCATGATTTTGGGACTTTTTTTAGCACTCATTAATTGAAGATAATGTATCCATTACTGCAGGCTGATGCAGGGGGCTCTCCGTCACTTGTAGCTAGGGGCTTAGCTACTGCACAGGCTTCTGGGGCTGCAGAACAAGTTGAGATTAAAGTTCCAAATGAAAAGGTTATTGTTGTTATCATGATGAGCTGAAATACTTGGCTTTGCATGCATGTTTGCTGATCATCCATTGCACATAATCTTGGTCAGGTTGGTTTAATAATTGGTAGAGGTGGGGAGACAATCAAAGGTCTGCAGACCAGATCAGGGGCACGCATTCAGGTAGTTGATACCGTTACCCTAGGCATTACTTAACGATTCAGTTGAAGGTTGATGTAGACTCAGTAGTGAAACTGTTTTTTGTATAGTTGATACCTCAACATCTTCCCGAAGGAGATGGTTCCAAAGAGAGGATAGTGCGAGTTACTGGTGATATGAGGCAAATTGAGATTGCTCAAGAAATGATAAAGGAGGTTTTGAGTCAGGTTTGTTTTTGACCTTGTGTCTTTTACTGTAGACTTGCAGTTTTATTACATTTTAGATACAATTTTTATTTTGGTATTCTTTGCATTACAATTATCCATGTGGATATATGAGATTCTCTTGTAATGAATTTTTGTTGAATGTTATTGAGATGATGACTTCTAGAAATGCTTTGAGACACTGAATGTGCTCTGCTCATTGATATGTAATGTACAATTGGAAGAATTTAATTCATTACATCAGAGTCATAAAGGTCTATTGTTTAACTGCTCATTGTATAGTTACTTGTAATGCTACATCTTTGATGGTGGCAACTTGCACCATGCAGTCCAAGTCAGAATACAGTTCTTTTTGTTGTGTTAGAAAATGAATTGTTGAAATTTTTGGAGACTGTTTAATTCAATGCTTTCTAATTTTTATTTTTTTTTAACATCTTGCAATCCTTAAGATCTGTATCTATATGCAATTAGTTCATTTTCTTTGGTATTTGTTTTGAACAAGTGGACATGTAGGATTCCATAGGTTACTTTCTCATTCTGGGGGCAGTTGCATATTTCCTACCATGCCTTATCTTTTTTTCATGTTGTCACAACATCTGGTAGTTTGGAATCTATAAATTGTAATGTATGCTTATGCTTAGAGTAAGTTGTGGTCTGAGTGGATACTCTTTTTTTTTTTTGGTTACTGATAGGATAACTGGTTATGACAGAGAATGTAGCTTTCCTACGTGTTATTGATATGTAATGGGAAAATATCTAGGACTACTTGAAGGTTTGACTTTCTTATGGATGTCTATCATAAATTAGTTGTATGTGAAGTTCTTTTGCTCTCTGCTATAATTGTTCAACTTCAGTGGCATTACTTCTATTATGTCAAGAAGCATATGTAAACAAACAATTTTGTCAATTATTTTGACAAAAAAATCATAATACTTATTGCTTGATTTGGGTCTTTGGAAAAATGTCTTGTCTTCATTGGATTGGTCAAACAGAAGCTCAATATCCTTTGCATTTATCAACATATAATTGTAGTCATGGTGTGATAACTTTGCCATGGGAGTGAGAGCTGAATTACATTACCACTTATGCCAAGGTTACATGAATGCTATTAGGAAGATATTCATGTATTCAATCGAAGATGTCGGTTGCCATGATTTCTTTATGTTAAAGGTGCCAATTCGAGTTGGTTGGCTTTAAAAATGCAGATTTGGCTATCCCTTTCTCATGGGTCAGCATTGGTTTCTTGGTGTAGCAATAGACAACCACTTTTCACTCCCCCGAAGAGAGGTATACTCGCAATTGCTGGTGTTACTAGTGGGTAAGATTGCTTTGAGACTTGAAAAGTTAAAAAATCATGTAGTAAAGCCTATATTCTATTAACCTTAGTGCTTTGTAGTGTCCCGATGTTCTATGTGTCGGACATGTATCGAAGACAGTTCTATACCTGGTGAAATTTGTCATGTTATGATTGATGCTTGTTGAAACATTGGAGAATATGGTACCTGTCTTCTGATGTGCTTTGAGGTGCAGCATGAATTCGTCGGAAACATTATTTGATACCTGAGATCTAGCATGTTTATGCCATCTATTTTATGGTAATTGCCTGGAGTGTTATAATCTAGCAAATTTGTGAACTCAAGCATCCAGAATATGTGTTAGTCTGAAGATAGCTGAGAAGCCGTATCCTCTTTATCTTTTGATGAACTTTGAACTTCTAAAATTTCCAGAAAGTCCCTAATGAACATTCTATCTTGTCATCTTGATTGGCTTCCTATGAAACATGTTTAGACTACTGTGCATTTGGAATATCTGATCAATTTCATCTAGTCCTTGAGATCTAATGCTGAGACTGCTGAGAAATATCTCTATTGTAGAATTTATCTCTTTCTTTGATCTTGTTGGTTGAGAAGTGAGAGTTTGTGATAGTGAGACAATTTTCCTCTGAATTTTATTAATGGTGTCTGAAGCATATTATATGCTCTTGCTCTTAATAAACTTTTGTTTTTAATACAGGTTTGCTTATAATCATCATATCTCTCTTTTTCAATATAACATGCTTATGATAATTTTGTACCTTGTTATGGTGATGATTATCATGAGTCTACTGAAATGTATGTAATGTTTGTGATATTAGTCTTACATTTTGATTTTCATTGTTGTGCTGAAGGTCTTGGCTTTCACTTGAATCATTTTTCATCTGTTTAGTTGGTGGCTTCTTTGTATTATCATTCCAAAATGACATGCATTTTGTGACTTTCATATTTGTTCATTTGTATGAAGATCATCTTAGTTTGTCCTTGTATGTTTATGAATGATGGTTACTTTGGTTACTAATTCTTGTAATGCAATTGCATTCAATAGACTGTGAGGCCGTCAACTCTCTCTGGTGGGTTTAACCAGCAGGCTTATCGACCTCGTGTGCCTACGGGTCCTCCTCAATGGGGTCCACGGGGTTCTCACCCTTCTCAACCTATGGCATATGACTATCCACAGCGAGGACCTTATCCATCTCAAAATCCCCATTATCCACACCTGCCATATGGTAATTATCCTCCACAACAAATGGCTCCAAGAAGTAATTACGGTGGTCCTCCCAATATGCAGGGTGCTGCCGGTGGTTATGATTACTATGGTGGGCAAGGAGGTCATGTATCTGATCGACCGGTCTCTGTCTCACATTCAACTTCCATTCCTGGGCATCCTTCAGTCCCTGCACAAGCCCCTGCTGGGGGTCCACCTCCCTCCCAGGCAAATTATAACTACGGACAGCCACATACTTCAGAGTATGGGCATCAACAACCTTATGCCCACGCAGCTCCTCAGCAGGGCTATGGACATGGATATGATGACAATCATGCTCCGGTACAGCATCCCTATGGAGGGCACAGCAATTCTCAGCCTGTTTACTCGCAGGGTGGGTTGCAATCTGGTTATCATCAACATCAGTATGGGAAACCACCATATGGGATGCCAGCACAAGGAACACAGCCCCAATCTTATGGTCCCCCTAGGCCTGGTCAACCAGGGGACATACCACCTTACCAAAGCCAAGTTCCATCAGCTCAATCATATGGCCCTAATGTACCACATCAACAGCAATACCCTTATGCAACAAGTGGACCCACGCAGCAAACATATCCTTCATATGGGTCAGCACCGGCTCCTGACAGCTATAATCAGCCTCCAGCATCTGCTCCGGGGTATCCTCAACAAGCTGGTCAGGCAGTTCCTAATTATCCTCAGCCTGGTGGTCAACAGGCCCCTAGTTATGGGCAGGTAGCGCCTACTGCCGGGTATGGACAGTACACAAATACTCAGCAAGCTTATCCCGAACAGCCTGCAACTAGTAATGCAGGTTATGGATATCAAGGGACACAAGATCCTAGTTATGGAAGTAGTGCTCCTGGGTCAGCATATGCTGCACCAACTGGGCAGCCAGGTTATGCTCAACCTGCAGCAACTCAACCAAGCTATGATCAGTCTGCATCGCAGTCAACTGCATATGGAGTAGCTCAAGGAACTGCAGCAGCTGGTTATGGGAAAACTGTCTCACCTCAGCCTGGTTATCCTCAATATGATTCAACCCAGATGTATGCTGCACCTCGTTGATAATTTGATTTGTATTTCTAATTACCTGATGTGGATTAGTTAGCAGTAGCTCTGGTTAGGTCTATTCCTCTAAACTGCTGGTGGAATTTGCAGTTGCTGAACTCTGAATTTCTTGTTTTGTGATAACTGAGTATCTTACATATATGCTGCTGGTATTTGTTATGTTGTTCCTCATCTTCGACATTGTATGTTCTCAATGACATAATCTTATCGTAGTATCTATCTTTTTAAAGATTGGTCTTCAGGCTGTTTGTGACCCATTTGAACAAATATCAAGGTTCTCTTCAAAGGTAATGAAAAAATTTTCGTATTATGTTAAATGGAACTTTGAAGTCGCCATTGAGTTAGATCTTGTTCTGAGATGATCTTACGTATGAAACGGTGGTGATTGAATTCAAGTTTTTTACCTCAAACATAGAAAGCAATTTTTATTTTTTTTTCCAAAA
Organism: Citrus sinensis; assembly: GCF_022201045.2. Classification (NCBI taxonomy): domain Eukaryota; kingdom Viridiplantae; phylum Streptophyta; class Magnoliopsida; order Sapindales; family Rutaceae; genus Citrus; species Citrus sinensis. The sequence goes on along the minus strand of NC_068558.1, from coordinate 27,445,078 downwards.
GGCTTCGATGGATCACCTGGTGAAATTACAAGATGGAATGGAGAGGAGTTACATCCTTTTTTTGAATCTCATGGAGTAGGTTATCGTTCTCCTCACCCTGTTATGCACATTCTTTGCTTCCAATGAGGAAGCAAAAGCTTTTCTGAAATGGAATGCCTACTTTGAAAACCCAACTTACGCTCTGTTTGGGTATTGATGTGCAGCAGTTGTGTCGTGGAAGATAAGTTTGTGTTCGGTAAACATGTAAAATTTTGTTTTGAACCTAAGTTGACTATCAAGTTAAGTTGTTTCAGCATTCACTCAGTTGAGGTTATGGCTTAAAAGACGACACTTCACTATTTTAACCTTATAGACTTTCCATTCTCAGAATGCTACAAAATAGGAAAGTTGGAATCTCATGCAAATCTTGCTGGAAAGATCATCAAACTAAATATACAAGCTTTGCCTTGTATGTTTGTCAAGCTCAAAATTCTCAGAATCAGTTGAGTACCCAAAGGTCAGGTAAGCTCTCGTTTTGAGCTTGCATGGTATGGCAACTGATTTGGTGATTCAATTCCTGCTTCTTTAGATAATTTGAAAAACCAGTTAATGAAGTTATTTAAACTTAATGCTCTTGGACAAAAGTTCATGTGAAATCTGAAGCATCTGTTATTTCAATCCTAGTATCCAATTCTAATTTATTGCACGTAAAAAAAAGCTTGGTAACACCAGTAGCACCATATTAAGTTCCAGTGCCATTGATAATAACATTCCTTTAAAGAAGTTACTAATGAAAAGGAATTGCCTAAGTTGGCACGTTCAATCCAAGAATTACCAAAGAACTCTTCCGATTGTGAAGTCATAAACAACCTTTAGGAAGCCTTTGGAAGCTTCCTCCTTCGGCAACTTTAACAGAGAAGCCACTTTTGAAAATGCGGCATGTTGCTCCAAGTATGAAGAATCCCGATCACTTATCTCATGTTTTATCTCTTGCCTGCTCAGCTTTGGCTTTGTCAAAGCCCACTGCATTGCCCATATGGTCAACGGCCGCATATAACAGAGAGATCTGTACTCATCATTGTTGTTCCAACTTTCTGGAGTCTGAAAAGAGTATCTGTAAAAGAACAATTTTGAGTGAGTAAAACGGAAAGGTGCTTCCTACTAATCAACAAAGAAAGTTAACTGAAGAAAGAAGTTCACTTACCCAAGACCATCTTCGGACCAAGCTACTTCATAGACACCAGCAGCCGTCTGAAATGCCATATCCACCATCTCCTCTTGAATCATAGAAGCAGCAAGGCCGTATGTAACTCCAGGCCATATTTCTCTTGCCTGCAAGCCAGACATATCAATTCTTCCATCAGGTTGCATACCGTTCATTGCTCCACACATTCCTCCTTTCACCTTTAAGACATTGAAGTCGTAAATTTTCGTAAGTGCTTTCTTCACTTTAGCTTCATCAGCAATTGGCAAAAGACCGCATGCTCTTGCATACCTATAGTGTAGCAAACCGCAGACATGATGTTCAACTTTCAGAATAGGAAAATTAAACAGATTATAATATTAGCTTTTCGGTTGTGCACGCACAAATAAACTGAAGGGTGGGAAAACAGGAGGCAAATGATCTATATGATATTTCATGGTACAGTGTTATGCCAATCACTGGACTGAATGAAGGAACATTTATTCTCATGGTGTATGATAATACTGAAAAGAATCTGACTCACCATTGCCCAGCCAATTGATCGGCCTGAATGGATGTGCTTGAACTACCATCACTGTTGTCATAATTGAAGTAGGAACCATTCCATAGACTGTCATATACAGCTTTTGCTTTCTGATATCTAACCCAGAAGTAACTGGCAGATGCATGGTCACCAACGTCATTTGCCAAGGCTGAGGCAGCCTGAAGGGCAGCCACCCACAGCCCACCGCAATAAGCACTGACCCCGTTAGCTGACCATGCATCATAAGTCTGATCAGGAAACCCTTCATTCTCAATCATTCCATCCCCATCCTTATCAAACTGTTCCATATAAGCCATAGCAATATAAACCGAGGGCCAAACAGCCCTTGCAAAATTTTTATCACCAGTGGCTACAAAATCCCTGTAAACTTGGAGAACAAATTTAGAATTCAAGTCTTTCCACCGAGATGAATTGAACAGGTTATAACTATTTATTTCAAACCATGGGTCATCAAGCCCAATATCATGGGGAACAGCACCGAGAAATTTTCGAGCAACCCACTTTCCATCACTCATAATTTTCATTGTACCAGGATCATGCATCATTACTGCTGCTGCAAAGTCTCTCTGAATGCTAAGTTCTAGTTTGGGGAATAGCATGACCAGTGCAAAAGATGAATAGAAATGGACATCGTATGTATTATACATGACGTATTCAGCCCCTTCAAGGTACAGGAACTGACCAATATTTTCTTCTCCATTTTCAAGTAAACGGGTTCCAAGAGCAGTATCAGACGATGCTGGAGTATGAATTTGCTCAAGCGTAGATGTCATCCTTCCAAGGATTCCATTAGCAGTGTCATTTTCATCGTCCGCACAAAAAATATTCTTATTATCTGACCTTGGAGTATCAAGAGAAAATTTTCTTTCCCTAATGGTTGCCAAACTTTGCATTGGAGGTGAGCCATCTGTGGAATTAAAGAGTGAGCTTCAATTACTATAATAAAGCAGATTTCAATCAAACAGATTTTAAGCTAACAAATACCTGTCCAAATAGTTCCTCCAGCATTGAGATAATAAAGCTCATTAAAAAGAGTGATTGGGTACCTGCAAAAAGACTTATCAATTACATTTTTCCTCCTAAATTGGAAGATTTGTACACTAATTTTCCATCAATCTCACCATTCAGGAAACCTTTTGTCTTCAAGAATTGGTCTTTGCCATGCTTCTATCTCGCATTCCCATTTAGCATGCTCTGGTTTTAAAACATTAGAAAACATATTCAATTATATGTATATAATGTTATCTATAATTGACATGGTCAGAACTTGCTAAAATATTCATAATATTTGTTGAAAAACTGCAAACGCAGATACCTAGCACCTCAGCAACATATTTCATGCCATACCAGATAATGGAAGATACAGATGCATTTTTTCCATATCATTGATGGAAAAAATTTAGGCGCGACTGGTTTACCACGTCATCCATATGCCCATTTGTTACAAATTTTCTTTCTATCTACCTTAACTATTACCCCTGATTGGTAGTTTTTAGGAGGGAGAAAAAGAAAGAAAAAAACCCCAAATGCTTCATAGAAACATTACCAAGGATGGCATCATGTGCAATTCTAGCTGCTGAATCCCCTAGAGTGCCATAAAATTTCGTATAACGCCTGTTATTGAGGAATTTTGTATGTAATAAAGTCAGAATCATTTGACAATGTTGGGCTTACTAAACATATTGGCCAGACAGGGAAACTCACCTGTGGTACACCTTTTCAAAAAATTTGACTTCTGGACAGTCCCACGCCAATGAAAATGTGACACTACGGGTAGATCCAGAAGGAATAGTTAAAGAGGCTGCTATGGCTGCTCCAATGGACGATCCTGGTTCCGAAGGTGACGTTTTATCATTGTCAAGGTGGTCAAATGATCCGTGCTGTAACAATAGAAGTGAATCAAGATCTTCATGCAGACAATGGATATTAGTGCATAACAGAATTGCATATTCATCTAATTTGCACACAAGTTTTTCTTTCCTATAATACATAAAATCTTTTATGGCTCACCATTTACAAATCAGAATGCATTGTTTGTGTCATTTGATAACAATGACATCAGATAATGAATACGCTTAGGAACATTATACTTGTATCTATATATTTTGAGAGAGAGAGGCAAATTGCTTTCACAGACATGCAAGAATTTAAGAAACATCGATCACCTTTTTTATTTCATTCCACATGTCTTTAGCTGTGATTCCTTTGGAATTACCAGATAACAAGAAGCAAGGGCACTCAGAGACATGAACATCAGCTGTTTCCTCTGCTGCAATGGCAAAAGTTACTGGAGGACGTCCATTTGCCGTTCTGAAATGTTTGTCATTAAATTAGAGTTTCCCAATGCATCTTATAGTTCAAAATGTATATGAATATTATAATTGCACAAACCATGGAGCTAAGTCTCAATAAATAGATTACCTATGATGTAAAGTTAATCCATGCACTCCGTCCTTTGTCCTTGAAGGAATCAAATGCTGGTTAGTACGGAAGGATTGATATAGAAATTTAATTGGGCCGGAATAAAAAAAAGGTTCCATTAAGGCGTGTATATTTATTAAGTCTACCTATATCCTTACATTGTCTTTGAATTGAAGTGATGACCAGATAATCCAGAGTCTCCAGCAACAGAATTCTGCCCGCAGAAGCATAAATGTTTAGTGTTTAAACAATGCTTCGTATATTGGTTTGAGTATACCACCTACTGTGTAAAATCTGAAGCAAATTGAAATATATGGTTCTGTGTAAAATCTCAAACTTACAGCCCAAGTAAAAAGCAATGTGACATCCGCAGAGGTTTGTCCTGAATTAGATAGCTGAAAGAGACATAAAGAAATGCTTAGGGCCACATAATCTGGAGTTAAACTAGTTATGTAGTACAAATGAAGTTGCTTAAATGCCCTTTCCTTACCGTGAATGTAAATACTGATGCAGGGAAACTGCTCTCTTTGTAATTATGGGGAATAAAAGGTGAAATTTGACGACAAACAATTCTAAGTTCTGGATCAGGTTCCCCTGCTTTACAAAATTTGAATGTCAAATGTAAGAAACTGACAACACATAAAAGTCTTGGTAGAGTTTTTTTCAGATTAGTGAAGCTCATACCATCATAGACTGTCCAAGCCCTCGGAAACAAAGCATGATAGGTACAATTTTCACCCTTCAGATTCCAATCCCAAGATTCAATGCCAGAGTCTGTATTTTTTCTGCAAAACAACTCACCAGTTCAAATAATGTGATTATAAAAGATTAATAAATGACATATTGGAAAGATAAAGATTGTTGCTTACTTGGGGACCCCTGGACTCCTCGGGCATAATACACTGGAAAACTTTTCTCCATTTGGGCGTGAAACGAAAACCTGGATGAGGAAATGGCATCAAACAATTTTTACCTGACTTACCCTAACACATTTACTAATTCATCATAACTAAATTCAAGAGAATAAGAGTTTACTGTTTATTTCATTTCATCTCTCGAAAAGATATGAATTAAAGCCCACAAGAAATTTCTGATAAATATGCTTACAGAACTTGTGACAGTGAAAATTGAGAAAGGACTGATCCATATTTTTTAAATTTGTAGCCACAGTTCAGGCTATGCTACTTTGGAAATGACTTCACAATACATAAAAGTAGACTTACAGAAAATTGATTTGCCAGAACTGGGGCATCATCACAAATCCCGTGGAACAGTTTGAAGCGTTGAAACTCGCCTCTGTAACTTCTTCCAATGCTTCCTGCACTAAAGTCATGCTTTCAAACATATGAGTGGCATTAAAAAATTGAAAGAACAGACAAGAAAAAAAAAAAGAATGATTAAAAAGTTCAATAGCAATATGCATAGGCAAATTTGTCATGAGTATATAATGAAACCTACCCAATACCACCTAAGGGAATGCCTTGATCACTGGTAATATGATGCTTTCTGAAAACATTGAAAACTGGCACCTGAATAAATGAAGAATATTTGGTTGATATCAAAAATAAAATGAAGAATAGAATTGGGCTAAACGTGATGTGCTAGTAAGTGTAGAATATCCCATCAGAACACATGATCTGATCATTACCTTTCCTTTTGCTTCTTCTTGCTTGCTATAACGATAAAGTCTAAACCCTATATGTGCCTTCAAATTTAAAAAAAAAAATGAAAATTCATTAATCCAAAATGCTGATCATCATCAAGAATGAACATAAGATGAGTACTTCATATAAATTTTCGAGCTTTACCAAATGCCTAAACTCTTGAAAACTTAGAGTGAATCCCGTTGGGACTTTTACATTAGAATCCAGTTTTCGCTGCCATGTCAACTGGGGGGGTTGCCCCGGGTCAACCTAATGCAAAAAGAAAAAAAAAACAAAAAGCAAAAATGATGGAAGAAATTTAAGGTTTAAAAAGGCATAAAATTAGTCAGAACACTCGTAAGACCTTATTCATTGATTACCACACAATTATTCTAAAAACAAAATTTCTTTTGTACTTTGGTGAAGTGATGCAAAAGCATATATTGTGGTTGTAAAACACGTTTCCAGATGATTAATGAAGCTAAAACACGTTTCCAGATGATTAATGAAGCTTTATGTGCTAAAGCATCCACACATGTCTATTTCAACATAATCATTGATTTATAACTCTGTGGGTGACACAACCGATTGTAAGCAAGCAACTTCTAAGTGCCACAGAAGTAGTTGTAGTGAGACAGGGATCATACTGAGAGACACATACATTCAGTAGTTCTGTTACATTCTTTTAAAAAATCCCAATCAATAGCTTAAACTTCTGCCCCAGCAAATCTCTTCCTGTAAACTATACTGATAACGTTAACGCAAATGCATTTCATGGTCTCTTCAAAATGGAGCCAATCTTCATATTAATCATTAGGGATTAATTTTTTATCAATAACATAATTGACTAGGCATACGACCGTCTGAATTTGGAAGTACTGAAAGCAAAGGTATCTATATTTTTACGCGACATTTGAACAAATAAGTAATATAGAATGCCAAGATCATGTGCACTAGATAAATCAATGGATACAGAGAGAAGCAGACACTGAACTATTCATACAGAAGGCAAAACCAACAAATAAAACTCTGAGACATAGAAGAATTTAAAATGTTCAAATTTTGCTCATCAGCATACCTTGGGCATGGATGCTGCATTTTCTCCTTCTTCTTTGACACCGTTCTCCATCTACCCTGCAAAGAATTCGAATAGTTGACAAATATCCAAATTTGAGATACAGATTAACAAATTCATTTCTGCTACTAGTAAAGGTCATTCTGGAAAATTACTGAATGCAGCTGGTCAAGTAGACTTATGCAGAGTAAACTTTGACTCTAATAGCTTAAAATGGATATAAGTTTCTATCTATGTATTGCTTATGTAATTTTTGCACATCGAAAGTGCAATGCAGGAAAAATTAATTTATCCATTAAAACTAATACAAATGAAACTAACAAATAATAATTTTTTTTAAAAAAAAAAAAGAATGGTCCCAAATTGAAGATAAAGTCAAAAGTGTCACAAAATATAATGAGGACATCTGGCTGCAGACAATGGGGGTCATAATTAATGAAACACAATGATCTTCCTGCCTTCAACTTTTTGCTGAAAATATTTCCCAAAATTAATCAAACTTTTTCCAGAAAACTAACATGAAAGAATTATTATTATTATTATTGCTTTGCCTAAAAATGATACTTTTCCCTTATTTTAATTGAAAAAGCCATGAATATCTCCTAGATGGCTCTATGCTAAAAGCATTTGGGTCCCTGTAATTTAAAGTATCTCAAGTGGTAACTTAATTTACATTTCTTTTCACACTCGACCCTGTTGAGAGTTTGTCAAATAGTTTGGGGTAATTTGCAACGCTGTCCTTGTTGTTTAGCGAAAATCTAAACAAAAATACGAGTTTCCAAAGTTCATCAATCAACTCCTCAATGATTCCATTCTTACTTCTTATATTATATTATATGAACGTAAATCAAACCTCATCGTTGAACTATTCGAACTTCAAACTATGAGGAGCGCCCGTATGAGATTCTACTAACTAGCACGAATAAATTCTGTCGTCGAATCTTATTATTAAGAACCTGGAAATAAAATCAATGATATGAATAATTTATATTCGTCGTGTCATCTTGATATGCCCATTTCCGAGATATAGCAGTCAAATCATGCTCCTAGTAGCAGACTTTTAACAGAATTTTGAGGGCAGATACCGCGAAAATGGAAACATGAGGGATCCGTAAGATATTTCCTCCATTTAGTAATTGATAAAAGCACCAAAAAAAATGAAAAATTTTGAACAAGAATTATAATAATAATCTACATGCAAGTGTAAAAACACTCATGCAAGCACTTCACGTATATATTTGCAAAACAAAGGTTATAGAAATTAAAGCAAAACTCAAACGTGTTTAGTTTTCATAGAATCAAAGTTAAAAGAGTTACAAAAACCCATCAAATTAACACCCAAAAAAAGAAAAAGAAAAAAAGATGAACGATTGATTGATACCGATGAAACCCAGTTGAACAGAATGAGAAAGCTGACCTGCTGCAATGCAGAAATGGCTGTTTGGATCAGAGAAAAAAAAAACGACTTTTGTTGTAGTAAAAGAAAGAGAAAAGAGAAAGATCTCTCTGGTGAATGGTCGTTGAGAGCTTGATAGGGATGCATACACATATATTCATTTATGTACAAGCAGTAATATTTTAATTTGAGGTTATTAATTGGCTACGACGCCAAGGGTTCTTTGATCTTTCACTAAAATCTTTTCTTCAATAAAAAAAAAAGGGGGGATTGATTGATGGTAATATTTTAAAACAATTATTGGTAGTATTGGCACTTGGGTAGTTAATTTTGTATTTTTTTAAAATATTTTTAAACCCTCATAGTCTAATACAATCGAAATTTAACCTCAAACTAGTTGACGGGTTCAAATGTATGCAGGTTTTGATAGGTATATATAAAAAGTGTTATATTAATTTTTCGATCAGCAAATATAATGGTCTAGATAAATATACAATATTAAACACTATGACTAAAATAAATCCATGTGATCAAAATCATTTGAAAATGGTGTCCATGAACATGAGTACTCTGTGTGCAAATTTGTATAGAATATTGCTACTGTTGAATTGAATTTAGAATGAATATTATAAAGATACGCATATTTGAAAAGCCAATAAATAGAGAGAAAAAAAAAATTATTAAAATAAGGATAGCCATATTTGAAAGTTTAAAAAACGGAATTTGGTCAAAATCCACATATACATATGACCAAGTGACAAGTTTAATTTGTAGATTTTGTCTGATAGCTTCGGGACAACATATTTTAAAATTTTGACATTATAAGCAAAATTTGTCGATATACACGGACCACGCCACTTGTGCCACGTTAAGGCGGACGCAACAATTTATTTTGAAAGGTATGTTTTTCAAAATTGAAAGTGACTTGAAAAGGAAACGATATTGAATTTTCTTCTTAAATTTGTTTTTCGAATAAAAATAAAAAGTAACTTGAAAAAAAAAATGTTGAATTTTCCTTTCTAGATGTGCTTCTTGAATAAAATGAAAGTAGCTTCAAAAAAAAAAATTGTTGAATCTTTCTTCTTAGATGTGTTCTTGGATTAAAAAAACAAAGTGATTTGGAAAGGCAAAAAAAAAAAAAAATGAATTTCTCCTTAGTCTTAGATATGATTTTGAAAAAAAAAAATGAAACTGACTTGAAATATACAGAAGATAAATTTTGAACTTTCTTAAAATGGAGAGTAAAAAAAAAAAAAGATATTAGAGAGAGAGAGGGGTGGATATGGAGAGGAATAGAAAATTTCTTGTTCTAATTAATATAAATGGAAGATCTAAAATGAATACAGCAGAGGCCTCAGGCTACCTTATTATTAATCAATTTGAACACGAAATGTTTACATTCGATGGCATTTCATATTTGCAAAGTAAAATCTATATAAAGCACAACTCAATAGTTTTATGTAGACTTGATCAGGTGGTTTTTTAGTATATTTTTATGGCCGTCACTTAAATTCAAATTTTTTTAAATAAAATAGGAGATTTAAATAAAAATTGTTTAAACTTTACCCACTCCTTATGTTAAAAATAAAAAATACAAAATTTAATGTGTAGGTTAAAGCATGTAATTAAATTAGAAGAATGCAGTACAAAAAGCCATCAAATTGAACGAAACTGAACTATTTGTTCAGACTTGCAGAAAATTTCTGTTAAAACTTCTTTGATCGTTGATAGGCATGCAATTAAACACGTATCTACTTGTATTATTTTTATGGGAGTTACAATGGTTATGATGAGAAAGATTCATTGATCTTTAACTATAAATATCTTCTTTAAGATACAAAATAAAGTTAATTAGTGGTGACATTTAAAGACACGATGAGGATCCATCTATCTTACATGCATGTAAAATATATTCCCTTCACATGAACAGTGTATGTGTGGGACCCACACACTGTTCATGTGAGGGAGATGTATCTTACATGGGATTGCCGCATGATAATTGTCAACATCAATCATTAAATTTCTATTTGATTATTTGAATATTGCCGCAATTAGTTGAAATACAAACACAATATTACTTTTCAATTTAGCCGTGTGATTGTCACTATGAATAATATTTGCCACCTTATGCCTTAAGATAAGGTTTGGTGAGTATTTTTTTTCCAAGAAAATGATGTTTAGGACATAGACAAATCCTTATTAATTATTAATTGATAATTTTTCATCTCAAGTCCACGTGGCTTTTTCTATGTTTTAACTATCACTTATTATAAGACATTAAGAGACTTAGGTAGTGTTTACTTTCTGGAGTGGGAGTGTGGAGTGTGGATTCCTCCCACTCCAGTGTTTACTTACCTTAAAAAAGGGGGAGTGGGAGTGGGAATCCGTGGGTCCCACCTAATTTTGGAGTGGGGAGTGGGATTCCCACTCCCATGGGGAGAGGTGGGAGTGGGAATTCACTCCCCCCTCTTCCTATTTTATCATTATAATTAAAATAAATAAATAATATTTAATAAAATAAATAAATAAATAATATTTAATAAAATAAATAAATAATATCATATTTAATAAAATAAATAATATCATATTTAATAAAATAAATAATATCATATTTATTAAAAATAATAATTATATCATATTTATTTTATTAAATTTAATAAAATAAAAATAAATAAATATTATATTTAAATTAATAATATTAAACATTAATTTTAATAAATATTATTTATTTATTTAATTAATAATAATAAATATTTTATTCTAAAAAAATATTAATTTTGTACTATATTATCAATAATAATATTTCATTTGTGTTGCTATTATTAATAATTTTTATTCACATAATTTAAATTAAAATTAATAAAAAATTATGATTTACATAATTAAGAATATTAGTAATTATTATTAATTTATAAATATAATAAAATATTTATTTTATTTTTCAAATATATTTTTTTATTAATTTTTTAATTACAAATTATAATTCTGTACATAAGGATAAAATTCTAATTTAAAAAAATTTACTCTAAATCCAAGACAAAGCAAACAAATAATTGAGATTCTGATTGACAATCCATACTTTCATTTAGTCTAAGTAAACACCCTACTCCCACTCCCATTCCATACTCCTAATCCAAGGATTCTTACTCTAATCCAAAAAGTAAACGCAGCATTAATGTAGATGAGTTAACTAGTATATACACATACATTTATTATTTATTCTCTCTCAATTTATTATGATGGAATTTGCTCAAGATATTTAATGATTCAAAAACGTACCTAACACGGTGTTATGGCAACAATAATAGAAGTGCATTCGAGAAATTTTGAAGAGAAGAATTATCTACAAAGAAAAAAAAGAAGGTTATGAGAAACAAAGAATTGAAAATATTAAGAAGACTAATACTTTTCTGTTATTTCAATTTTAAAAAAAGGGTAAAATTCATTTTTCTTAGGACAATTTCATCAGCTGATCATGTAGTCAAACTGACAAAATCGACCAAGGCATTTACATTTTGACATCATGTATTAGAACATTGTTTATATTCTGACGTCATGTATTAGAACATTATTATATATAAAGTTTACCTTTCTTAATTCAAATTCAATTAAACCCAACCAAAAAAAAAATATATATATATATATACTACTAAAATTCTTCTTTGTCATTTAAACAAAAGCGATTGAAGTTTTTAACTCAACTTAGATTTTATACAGTATTGTTGTTCAGTGTTCAGAGCCTTGATTGTGTTCTGTTAAACAATCTCAATTATTATTTTTTGGATGTTATAATAATTGTATATCACAAATATTAGATGAAAAATTACAACATCATAATACTAAATATAACCTTTTTTTATTGGATTTAAACTTTCTTAAAGGAAGATGAGAGGGATAGAGGGGTATTAAAAAATCACTTGACAAATAAGCCTTGACAAAACACATTTCGCAACTTGCAATCACTTGACAAACACAGTTTTTTAACAAAATTCTAAATTCTAGTGTAAAATTTAGAAAATGATAAATTATCAATTTTATGTTTTTATAGTGGCTTAATTCAATTTATCTGCAAATAAGTACCGTTTCTCTAATTTTTTTTTCTTATATGTATGATTTATTACTTATCACTTTGTGATTATGTCACTATAAAAATTTGAATAAAAATTATCTTTACACTAATGCGATTTTCACTATTTGTTCCTCTTTTTCTCTTACTATTCGTAATTGATAAACAATGTGACAAATATTAGATAAACACTTACAATATCATAATACTGATTAGAATCTTTTTTAGAATTAAATTTTCCTAATTAAAGGAAGATGAGAGCGAGAGAGGTATTAAGAAATGAATTTTCTTATATGCTTGTGTGAATATATTCGATAATGACTTGAAAATGTACACATTTAATATAGTAAAAGAACATGAAAAAGTATTGGGAGAATTTTCTTAGATGCCTGTGCATATGTAATTTATCTTTTTCTTATTTTTCGAAAACAATGGGAGACAATGAATATTTTGGGGCAAAAAAAAAAAAAAAACAAACAAACAAACAACCACAAGCATTTGGCAACTTGTGGTCACTTGTCAATAGAATTCTAAATTTTATTGTCACATTAGAAAATGATATATTATCAATTTTCAAGTTTTTATAGTGGTTTAATTTAATTTATCTACAAACAAGTACTTTTTTCTCCAATTTTTTTCTTATAGTCAGGATTTAATACTTACCAATTTGTGGTTGTATTATTATGAAAACTTGCATAAAAATTATCTCTAAACTATTGTTTTTACTATTTGTTCTCTCTCTTTCTCTTACTGATTACTGATTATTTTATGTTTTCTCATTAATGATATTCTAACAAAGTTTCTTATCACACCATAACACCTAAACACTTCATTAAATATTATTTTTTAAAAAAATCAATCACATAAAAAGACGTTTAATTTAAATTATTTTATAAAAATACAAGGAAAAAAGTTCAAAGATTCGAGCACATAAGTAGGTGGGTCTCAACTCTCAACCACCCCCACTATATGAGCCTTGCCATATTTGTGAGCGATGGATATTTACATAAGATAGATTGATCAAGTCAATACTTTGAATTTAAAAGAAAGAATAAAAAAGGGAAGGACTGATCATTTATTATCCTAAGTGATAAGATCACCTTATAGCTACTGATATTTTTTTCAAACCTAATATCATTTTTTATTGTTTGTGTAACGACTGGTCCCCTTAACGAGTATATTTTATGGAGATTTTATGTATTTGTAGACGAAATAGTAATCTTATGCATGGAGCCTATTAATGAAAATGATATTTATTAATTATCAATGGTGCACAGGTGAATATGATTAGGTGTGTGTATGTGCGCGCGCGCACAAGTGCATTGCATAATAATCAGACTCCCATTTCCATACCATATAGCTTAAGGGTGGTAGGTGGCGGGGACTCGACTCGTAAACTAGCCGTCCTCTACGGAGGTCGAAACTTTAACTATAGATTTGTTGAAAATATTTGATGTAATTGATGATTAAAACGATGCTTGGTATTAAGGTTAGACAGTCGTAGTTTTTAATTTTTTATGAATACTAGTAATTGTTAGTGTCGAATTTAGAAAAATGATTTATGAATGGGTTAAATTACATAACTAGAAAATGTGAAAATTAAAATTTCATGAGTTAACAAAGTTCATAGAAGTTGTTTTAATAGATTTAACGGGGGCTGAATTAAATAATAATAAACCCACTCATATCAGTTACTAATGTGGGCTTGTGTTTTTTTTTAAAATTAAAGTGTAGGCTTTTATAGCTGTCAAAGTTAAAGTTTAAATTGTACGGGTTTATAAGTTTATTGGGCTATTTTTATAGTTTAACAGGAGCTAATTAGTAAATCAAGTAATTTCCTCTTTGTTTATTTATTTATTTTTTTTGAAAATTATCTTCTCTAGAGCACTCACTAGTCATGAGGTGGATCCGCCTTTGGTTGTTATGGTTTAGAAGTAAGGTTGATTTGATCTCACACTTATACAACGAAAAACATATACTATTTTTATTATTTTTGTCATAATTATTATTTAACAATTATATCTACTATACACTGTCAACTTTTATTTTATAATCATGGCTTATAAAGTATAGTATAGCACCTCCATACCATAACAAGACCTATTTCATCCCTCTCCTAATTTATAGAGCCAAGGTGTGCTAGACAATACTATGTTAATGAAAGATTATGCCCCTTCTAAGACAATGTTTGAGCAGTATATATATGTAATTTGAAAATTTAGAGAGTGCTTTCTAAAAAAAAAAAAAAATGTTAACCCTTCGGACTAAAAAATAAATACTTTTAGGCAATGTTTATTTTTTGGAGTGGAAGTGTGGAGTGTGGATTCCTCCCACTCCAGTGTTTACTTACCTTAAAAAATGAGGGAGTGGGAGTGGGAATCCGTCAGTTCCACCCAATTTTGGAGTGGGGAGTGGGATTCCCACTCCCATGGGGGGAGGTGGGAGTGGGAATCCACTCCCCCCTCTTCCCATTTTATCCTTATAATAAAATAAATAAATAATATTTAATAAAATAAATAATATTATATTTATTAAAAATAATAATTATATCATATTTATTTTATTAAATTTAATAAAATAAATATTATATTTAAATTAATAATATTAAACATTAATTTTAATAAATATTAATTATTTATTTAATTAATAATAATAAATATTTTATTCTAAAAAATATTAATTTTGTACTATATTATCAATAATAATATTTCATTTGTGTTGTTATTATTAATAATTTTTATTCACATAATTTACATTAAAATTAATAAAAAATTATGATTTACATAATTAAGAATATTAGTAATTATTTATTTTATTTTCTAAATATATTTTTTATTAATTTTTTAATTACAAATTATAATTCTGTACATAGGATAAAATTATAATTTAAAATAATTTACTCCCAATCTAAAACAAAGTAAATAAATAATTAAAATTCTGATTAACAATCCATACTTTCATTTAGTCTAAGTAAACACCCTACTCCCACTCTCACTCCACACTCCTAATCCAAGGATTCTCACTCTTCAGAATTCTCACTCCAATCCAAAAAGTAAACGCAGCATTAATATATACTCTCTCACCCATTAGATTCTCTCTCTCTCTCTCTATATATATATATATATATATATTATTTTATTGAGATGCATAGCAACATGAATCCAACAAATACAAGAAGTATCAATAGAATCTTTACTCTTTAGCGAACCCAGCGCAGGACAGGATAGGGGGATAGGTGCCGTATCCGGCTTCCAGGATTAATTAAAAGCAGACATTATTTTCTTTGAATTTATGAAACAACCGGTAAAAGTTTTAAAATTATGAAAGTACCCCAGCTCCAACTTGCCCCTGCCCTATGTACAAATTGCAATTTTATGTGGAAAAAATGGGCTTTCTTGACTCATCAAATTCGGGCCCGTTCATAAGCCCATATTGTGACCCGACCAATATATATATATATATGTATATAGAGCCAGATGGAAGGAGGATCGTCTACTTCCGGTTTCACTGTACCTGCATTCATATTTTTCGTATTTTTCACTCGGAGAAAAATTGGATTGAATTGATCAGATTATGGAATCGAATTCGAAAAATATGAGTACGCTTCCTGAAGAAAGCTTAGAAGAAGAATTACAATCAGAAGAACCCCAGCAGCCGCCATTGCCTTCTGCTTTCGCGTCACTTCCTCAGCGTCCTCCAACTCAGTCAGTTCTCTTTTTTCTTTTATCTTTTTTTCTTTGTTATTTATTCTTGATAAATTGATATACTAATGATCTTTTAATTAGTTAATTAATCATTTTTTTAGTTAGTGATAGCTTAAACTTTGTAGTTTAGATGAAGGCGTAAAATGATCTTTATTATTATAGTTTAAAAAAAAAAGAAATGATCTCTACAATTGTGTGTTTTTGTTTTATTGACATGTAAGGTGGATTAAATTGGACTGCATAGTTGAATGATTATATGTACAATTAGTTTGTAACTAGTAGCAGTTTAGAAGGAAAATAATGATCACATGATCAGTGTACTTTGTGTCTGTTGTAGAATATAGTCTATTGGAGCTGTACTTTGGGGTCCATACACTAGTAATCATTAAATAAGTGATTATCAATCTTGATTTGAGCGTAGATGATCGGATAAGTGAGTATTTGATAATTTGCCACAATCCCAGTCGTTTCACTCTCCGGGGAAAAAATGAGCATTTGGCAGAATTAGTACTTGTGCGGGAAAATGAAATATAAAAATGCCTTAAATGGTTTCACAGATATGGGACATTGTGTGATGACATGGAAGGTTCTTCAAAATGATGTCCAATACGGTGGCGACACTGTGTTAATAAGTTTTCATTAAGGTGAGAAATTTGTGGGAATTGGATTCTGCTATACTACTTGATGTGGAATGGGGCCTCTAGATGAAGTTACCAGAAGTTCTTTGCAATAGGCAATAAGGGATTGCTGTGACAAGTTATTTTAATCGATGGGGTTTGGAAAAAAATAATGATGTAAATTAAATTTTTCTAACATCATAGGTAGTAATTCGTGGGGGTGCGTTCTTTTACATTATGATTCTTTTATTTTTGGTAAAGAAGTTCTTTGTCTTAGTTTATAAATTTTCTTGCAGCAGTTCCTTAGAAAAATATGCACCTTTGGATTGGGTGGGTTATTTTGATGAAGAGAAGGATATCTCCATCCCAGACTCGAATGATGTTAGTGTTGACAATTTGAAAATATTTCAATACTAACATTTGTCCATTATTGTAGTTATTCTCTTCTAATATGCGTTATCATTTTAGGTCTTTCATGTGTATATGGCAGGAACTGAAGGACCAGTCATTTTTTGTCTGCATGGAGGTGGTTATTCTGGGTATGTTCGAGTATTCTTCAGCTTGATTATTCCATTTTCACTTCTTTTACTGTAAATTTTTTAAACACACGAAGCAAGATGATGGATCATTATATCTACTTAATTACACTTTAACTGAATGCTGTCCAAGTTCCATATTGTTTGATCATTAAATCATTTATAATCAAATGATGTGCTTCGATGAATGAAACTTTTTGTTCCAGTAGTGTAATAAGCTAAATTTGTTTGTTATTTTTATTAGTTTTTTTAGCAGTTCGGTTTCTCTTGAGTTTCTTATTGAAATATTTCAAATTTCTGTTAATAGAAGCCTGTTGTCATTGATTACCAACAGATATTGAGATATACACTGATGTTTGAATACTTTGATTTTATGCACATTTTGTACACAATCAACTAAATACATCTCAAGACTTCTAAGTTGTTTTCGGTTTTATTTTTTATTTTTTCACCTTTTTGGGATTCTCTTGTTTATTTAATTGACATATGATCATATTTCATGTATGCACTTTTATATCTTTAACTTTCTGAAAAAAAATATTTACCTATCTCATTTTGGCA
Source organism: Citrus sinensis (assembly GCF_022201045.2). Lineage (NCBI taxonomy): Eukaryota > Viridiplantae > Streptophyta > Magnoliopsida > Sapindales > Rutaceae > Citrus > Citrus sinensis. The sequence goes on along the minus strand of NC_068558.1, from coordinate 27,427,332 downwards.
GGCTCTCCTTTGCATTGGCAGCTGGTAAAATTAAGGAGAAAGCTAGGGTAGTTGCTATGGACCTGAGAGGACATGGAAAATCATCCTCAGAAAATGATATTGACCTTTCTATTGAGGTGTAGACAATTAATACTATATTGCTAGAATAAACTAATTAACAATGTCGTGTACAGAATTGATAGTCAGAAAGTTCACTTAATTTTCTATTGTATCCCTAATTTCAAAGAAAATTGTGTGTTTGCAGACTATGTGCAATGATGTTTTAGCTGTTTTAAAGGAAATGTATGGTGAACAACCTCCTTCAATTGTGCTTGTTGGCCACAGGTTGGACTTCTTTGACTAGTTATTTCCTTTTAAGTTTTGTTGGATAATTACCATGTCTGCCAAAACAAAGTGCTAAAACTTCGAAGTTCATTAATCAAATGGAGTGTTTCAGTTGTGTGGGACTATGTTTATCCTTTTTTTTTTCTTCCTTTTCTGGTTGCATGGCCTTGGTTGTCGCCTGGCACGAGAAATTGAATGGTTATGTTAATAATTTAAATAACTAAATGCTACAATGCAAAAATAAAATAAAAAAATAAAAAAATAAAAATCCAGGCTTTCAGCTGAGTTTTGATCTTTGGACAGGGTGATAGCATTGAAATTGAGTTTCACCAGTTTATTTTTGCTAAATGCTTATGTGAGTGGATCTACATATGGTTGCCCTAGTTCTTTGAAAGTCAAAATTATGTGATTGGTTAGTTGTCAAATCCTAATGCAAAAGCTGCCTATCTTCCTTATGCTATTTCTGATCGTAGAGTTGAAGATATCTTCGGTCCTTCATAGTCCTTAGTCAAGAGAACAATTGTAATGTTTTCATATGATCCTCGCTCTATGGATGAATTACTGTATATTGACTTGTGCCTTTACTTTACAGCATGGGAGGTTCAGTTGCTGTGCATGTTGCTGCAAAGAAGACATTACGATCATTGCATGGGCTGGTTGTTGTTGATGTTGTAGAGGTTTGGTTTCTACAAGCCAACTTACTCGTCGATATCTGTGACTATTTGCTAATGGTATTCTGAAGTGATATTAACAATTGTTTCAGGGAACAGCTATGGCTTCATTGATTCATATGCAAAAAATTCTATCAACCAGAATGCAGCATTTCTCAAGCATTGAAAAAGCAGTAACTACATTTCATTGATACCGCTATTGTTTTTAGTGTTTTTAATGTTGCTGAAGTTGATGGAGTGATATTTCGTAGAATATGACGTGGTCAGTGCATGACCTTGATTTTGGTATCTGAATGAGTCAGTGGTTGATGAAATATTCAATATCAATAGCCAATTTAATGAATTTACCAAGCCACTATGTTACCAGACAGTGGTTGAAACATACTTAGCAAGATATAGAGGTGGTAGTATTTGGCAATAGGAATTTAGATTCTAAAGGACGACTTGCTGAGCTTAAGTTTAGTTTTTTGTTTAAAGCAACAAACTATTTGGTGGTAATGAAGAACTTAGCAAATGATAACAAACTATTTATGGATAACCTTAATTATAATAATTATTTTTTCCATGGGAAGCTGAAAGAGTAAATTAGTAATTAGGAAGAAGCAAATACAGGCTGGATCATGTGTCAAGAAAGAAACAAAACCAGCCCTTATAAGGGTGTCTGCATCTTTGGACTAAAAGTCTGGAATCTTCTTTATCTTTCAATGCAGTGTATATGCAGACACCTCAGTCCACTGCATCAAAACCACTCCCAACAGAACAGCATACTCAAAATGCCTTTCTGATTAAGATCTATAAAGAATTAGGAAGTAACTTAAAAATCCTTTGGACATACTGGCATAGAGAAATCTTAAAAATAAATCCTAAAAGTTCTTCACTTCCCTTTCTAAAATGTGATTATTCTTTCTTCCTAATTCCCTCTAGTAATAATTGATAATCGCCACTAGATAAAATATATACCACCATAAACCAATCTCTATTTAAATGGATCAGAAGTACCTATTGCCACGAACTGCAATAAAGTTGCAATAAATTAAGATGATATAATAAGTTAATATCATGCCATTGGATAGTTCCTATTTCCATGAACTGCTTTAATTCTGTAATCAGATGAGATGATGTAGTGACATGCCATTGGAGTTGGCCGAACACCATTTTGTTAACCTAATGGTAGTTCTGAGCTGGAAAGTTATTTTCAATTTAAGCTTTCATTTACCATTGAAGTTTGGCTCTCTTCATTAATTTTGAAACTGTACAGATTGAATGGAGTGTGAAAGGAGGTTCTTTAAGAAATCTTGACTCTGCTCGTCTCTCTATCCCTTCAACATTAAAGTATGATGATTCAAAGAAGTGGTAAGTGGTTCTGCTATTCTAACTAACTTTCATTATGAAATTTTCAACTCCTGTTTCTTGATGGTATCATTATGAATTTGTGCTGCAGTTATGTCTACCGAGCACGATTAGAAGAAACTGAACAATATTGGAGAGCCTGGTATGTTTGTTAATTGTTATAAACATTCACATTAAAAATACATCTTAGCAAGAGTTAGCACTATTATCTTGTGTTAAAATGCAGCTGATCTAATAAATTTTTGAAATTTTCCGTTATATTCAAAACCATTGATCTTTTATGGGTGTATGGTAAGAAAGAAACATCCTTTTTTCTTTGAGAAAAGAAAGAAAGCATTGGTGGCTTGATGCTTTCTTATCTTGTCTGTTCTTGTCAACCTACTTCTCAAATATCTATTACATGGTGATCTAATGCATGACTAAGTAGAGCCCAGCCAATGTTGACTTTAATGATTACGAGATGTTTAAAGTTTTCTCTCAGCATCTTTTATTGCAAAAACTCATTCCCATATTACACAATTAATGATCTTGCAGGTATGAAGGTCTTTCAGAGAAATTTCTGTCATGTCCTGTCCCAAAGCTCTTGCTTCTAGCAGGAACAGACAGACTCGATAGGTTTGCTTATTTCAGCTATTCTAAATAGTTTTTAAGATGTTTATTAATGTTGTTGTTATCAATGTGTATGTGTTATGGTTATACTATTTGAACCACCTGGCCGCCAAATGTGTCAATAAAATATATGCCATCTTATCAGTTATGTGTGAAATCCACCAATTATTTTGTAATTTGCATGAACCTTGAGGGAAAGGATACACATTACATCTTTCTTTGGCAGCAATTAATATCTATTGTCCATACTGCCATAAAAAGTTGGTTTATAATTTTTTGGCACTATTTTGTAACAGACCTCTTACAATTGGGCAAATGCAAGGGAAGTTTCAAATGGTGGTTGTCAGACATACTGGGCATGCCATACAGGTCCTCCAATTATATTTCGTGACAAATTCTTGACATTTTTGACTTGTTTATAAAAATTACGAGTTCTAATATCCTACATTATTTCAGGAAGATGCACCTGAGGAGTTTGCATCACTGATACTCAATTTTATAGCTCGTAACCGAATTGGCCCCCATGGAGTTGAGGTTGGTATTCATATTTGGTTATAAATTTAAATTCCAAATTGTTCTCAAGTTTCTTTTAGCACTTCTATCAGAAAATCCTACAAGCATTATTTCTTTCGGCTTTTCTTTTTCCTCTAGAACCCAAAATATTATTCTTTCATATTGTCATAATCTTTCAATTACATACATCAACACCCACAAGGGAGTTTTCATCACCTGTTTGAAGGATATCACCTAGTCTTCTCAGAAAGTAATTTGCCTTTATTATTGAGAATCACTTAATAATCAGTTCAATATCCAATGCGAGTTATCAAGAGAAACTACATTAGTTTTCAGTGTGCTTGTACATGCACTGAATTTGTCCATAGAATTTGAGTGACAAGCTCCTTGCTACTAATTAGAAACCAAATGTTTGTAAACACCAACAAAACTAATGATCTTAGGCGAACATGTAGAACCTGTATATAACCTATGTATGTGACTATTGAGAACATTGGATTCCTTCGAGGCTTTAACATAGTTAAGGATTTGTTCCAACCCTGTGCTCTATATTCTTCCTGCAAAACTTTCTCAAAACTTCCCCTATAATGATAATAACATACAGTTCAGTTATGTGCTCCTTTTTAGAGATTGTATATCACATGCTTGCTTCTGAAGATTAGTGAACACAACCTTGTTTATGTTTACCGGAATTAATCCATGGTGTTGCAGATACCTGGGCTCCGTCAGCCATTGCAGTCACAAACTTAATATTTCATCAGTCGCCAGCAGTTCCCTGCTTACTGATGGACAAATAGCAAGTCCTGGGCTTTTCTTTATTCTTTGACCAGAAGGCATGGCTATTATTTTTTATTTCTGTGCTTTTCCTTGTTTCCATTACCTTTCAGTTTGTTGGTAGCGTTGTTTGTGGTGGTGCATCATCCGACGACTAGATGAGGGCATGTGTATAAGCTTCAGCATAACTCGTAGAGGGTTTATATTTCCGTACAGTTTGTGCTTTTTTTTTTAAATTTACATTCAGGATTCTTATTTTACTTATAGTCAAAATTTTCGAGATTTTGTACTCACAAAACCGCGAGCTCCATAAAAGACTGGATCTGAAGTGGCTTAATTTACTCCTAGGTGACCCAGAACCCTTAGTTCTAGGTGTTATTCTCAAGAGTATTTTGTCCTTGAAAAGCCAATACAATAGGATTTGCATATAATAAAGCCAATACACTTTGCGTACTGTAAGCTCTAGCAAGCTTCTAAATGATCTATATTTTATTCAATCTCTTGCTGGCTTGAGTTAAAATCTCATCACATGAACTGACATTAATTAATTTGTCAACAGATAAGCTTAAGATCTTCCAGCAATTCCAAAACCTGTAGTCTACAACACCATTAATAATCTTATGCATGCATCAGACTCAAGGAAGAAAGTGGCTTCTTATAAGCTGATCATTCCAAATGCCTGTCTCCAGTTATCAAGTCTGCAACTTAAAACTCTTCTTGCAGAGTTGCAGTGGCATATGTATGTTATAGGTTTATAATTCTGGTCTAAAAATGAAGAAGACACTAAAACCGAATTTGCTCGACTCATTATTGGGTTTCATTACTCAACAGCAAATATCACCATCCAACTTAAACAGACCCAGACCCAAGCACAACACACTGGTTAAGTCAATGATTCACCTTACATAGCTTGCACATAACCTGATTGACACTTTTATAGCAGCAGACAAATATGAATAGCAGCGACAAAATAAACAAAGAACTACTAGTTAAGGAAAAGCTAGCTGTAAACTGATATTCATAACCGTTATCATAGATAATCCCAAAAATAAAAAATGAAAAATCTTTTGCCAATAGAATATTCACCCAAAATTCATGAAATATGATTATAACCAGGAAATTCAATTGAATATTATGTTTGCCAATGACAGCAACCTTTTCTCAAATTAGCAATGCTCAAGTTACAAAGAACATTGCTGAACCTTAAATGTTTAAAATTTATTGGTAAAAAACAGTACTATATCCGCACCGCAAAACAATCTTCAACAACTGCAAAATGGAATAGGTAAACTGACTATCGGCAAGTTCTTATGCAGTAGATTGTTTCAAATATGCAATAAGGTCGGCACGATCCTGAGGCTTCTTCAATCCAGGGAATACCATCTTTGTTCCAGGAATGTACTGCAATCAAAACATTGGAAACATCAGAAAGCCAGAAGGGATGAAAATGGGAAGAGCAAATTGATAAGAAAAGAAAAAAAAATTACGTCACAAGGAGGTCACAACTCTTCGTGCTACTATAAGCATTGTAACATCATGTTTACATGAAACATAAAACATCCACAACTCCTAGGTAAGAACCATCAACCAATAATTTTGAAGATAGAAACATAAAACCCTTGACAGAAAACTCAGGCGACTACACTACTAAACATGAAAGAATATATCTGGTTTTTTCATACCATAATAATTGAAAGCAAGTGCCCAAACCCATTCTATCTATGCCATCTTATAAAACCACTAAAATAAACTGACACTTTATATGAAAAATACTCGCGTGAAAAGTTTAACATAAAATAAAATAAATACTCCTAGCAAACACATTCAATCATGCCAATCTTATTGACAACTATTACACCAGGACAACTAATATCATGATATTGACGAGACTTATACTGAAATCATAAATGTCATACCTTCTTAGGGTTGAGCAAGTAATCATACAAAGTCTTTTCCTCCCAATTCACAGCCATGTTCTTGTTAGCCGCAGAGTATGAGTACCCAGGTGTAGTCCCCGATTGCCTTCCAAACAATCCGTTCAAATTAGGACCTGCATCATAGTTTTTTTTTTTATTTAAAGAAAATAAACAAAGAATAAAAAATAAAAAAAGAAAACTAGATTCCATTTAGCTCATTCCATTAGAACCCAAATCACAAAGTACAATTTTTTAAGAGAAAAATTAAGCAACCTCACGGACCCAATTTACAAAAATCAAAACCCTAAATTCCTAGTAGATTGTGTCTATAAAAGCCCTAAAATCATGTATAATTTTGAACTCCCTTACTGAAATCAATATACAAAGTCGCGAGATCTACAAACTATCAGATCCACGAAGAGAGAGAGAGAGAAAGAAAGTCGGCGACAGACAGACAGACCTTGTTTGTGACCGGCGCCTTTCTCGACGGTGTGGCACTGAGCGCACTTGGTCTTGAAGATCTTCTCTCCGGCCTTTGCATTGCCGGGAGGTGCCTCATCAAACGACGCCATTATTGTGGTGTTTTGAAAGATCCAAAGAGAGAAAGAAGACGCAGAGAGAGAGAGAGAGAGCTGTGATTGCGTTCTTTATTCTTGAGGAGGAAGTTACTTAGGGTTTTGATTTTGATTTGTTGGTTTGGTTTTTTTTTGGTTCTTTTCGAGATGCTGCTTGGAATATTCGCGAGGTGGCAAAAGCACGTGGTCGCCACGGTAATTTTAACGTGGAAAAAGGCCGTCCCTCGTCAGTTAACTCCCGACTGTACACGTGTCTTGTTTTTATTGGCACAATGTCAGTTGCTATGGACCGGCCATTTATGTTGACCGGTCTAATTGCGTGCTTGAGTCGGTGTGTATACTCGGTGGCCTTTCTTAATTTATATTTTTGGAGTAATTATGACATCTGGATCCCTACGATTTTACATTTTCTTAAATTAAGGATATATGTTTTACCTTCTCAAAATATATACACATATATGTATACGTTGTTTTACATTTGCGTTAACAACGTACCTGACTAACCTTTGAAGTTCTATCCGTTTAAAATGTGATCACAACCCTCCATTGGGCCTATAAAACTTCTCAATCTCAATGAAAAATACATAAATTTATTTATTTTTATTGAGATTTTTTTACTAATGACAACAATATTGTGAAGTCCAAGATAAAGTAAAAAAAAAAAATAAGTGCTCAATAGTTGCGATTGAGCTCTAGCAAGCAATTGTTAATTACCTATTTCGTACAACTTATTTAATAATTATAAATAAACGGCGCTTAAATCATTTATCTTCGATGCTTATTGTTGAGGCCATCAAGTAAAAATATAAAAATTATATTATAATCTTTCAAGAGCATTTTAGTTCGCGTAAGTTTTTTTTTTTTTAAATAAAAAAAATGAGAATTTTTAGAAGGAAAGAATATATGTCAATAAGATTTATCTTCCCAACCACTTATTACCAAATTAAAAAAATTAAGTGGTCATTTGAATCCTCCAAATAAGCTTCTACACCAATTTTCTTTATAAACCCATAGTTTCAAATTAAGTATTAATCTTTTACTTTTTAAACCCCCCATAATTCCATAACTAAACCTAATTAAATATGTGAATATTTAATTGGCATGAGGTTGTTCTAACTTAACCAAGATCCTCGGTTCGAGGCTTGGAAATGCAACTGCGTTAAATACTTGTTGGGAGAGCTTTGCCGCCCTAGTGATCTTACCCGACTCGAATCAGGATTAATCGGAACCCAATGTAATCTTCGGATACCAGATGATTTAATACACTGAAAAAAAAAATATGTGAATATTTTCTCTCTTACCTTCAATTAAATGATCAAAACCAATTTTTTTTTAAGAAAAAAAAATCTGTTTCTTTCTCCTCTTACTCCTGTTCCTTATCATAAACACATCTTGCAAAGAAAAATGACACTTTCAGGTTTCATAGAAACAGTCATTTAATTTTATGAAATAATTTCTTTTTCACATATGACAGAACTTTCGCTGATTCATTTGGCTTTTTCATTTGAGTGAGATTGATGAAACCCAACTATTATCTCTTTACTTAATTGGAGTATTTTTGGATATGAGTTTTTGATCTTTTTGGTTTCTCGCAACAAGTGTATAAACTCTAGAATTTGGGTTTTGTCAAAATTCTTTCATTTTAGCCATCATCCTTGAACATTTCAGAAATTGAGTTTGACTCTTATTCAAAATCCATGACTGTTTTATAAACTTCTGTTTGTATGAACGAATTGTAAAGGTCCTAAAGGAGGAATATTTATGGTAATTTATTTTTTGAGTATTCAACAAATAAAAATTCTTCCTGTAATTTTAACTTAAGGTTTAATTATAATAAAATATTGATTTAAGGGTTTAAAGAGTAATTTAATGTGTTCAAATAACCCCACCATTAAATTTAGGATAAGCTATTTAAACTCACTAAATTTCTTGTAATTTTAAAAAATAAATAGGTAGAACTATTTGAACCCACTAAACTACTTATTAAACCTATTTATTAAATAAACTCACTCTAAATTTTTTAATTTTTAATTTTATTTAATAAACCCACTTAAATACCCAATATACCCTCACTAAACTCAATTTTTAGAATAATAGTGTTTTAGTCATTAAACCCATTAAATTTATGTATAAACCTTTCTAAATATTTTTTTCTCCATTAAACTATTAACACATTCAGAAAAATATAGTTACAACACACGATCATCCTTCTTCTTCTTATTATTTTTTATTTAATGCAGCACAATTCCAAACCATCAGACATTTCTTATTCCATTTTACACAATTTTATCAAAGTCTGAACGTTTGATTCGAGATGTAGATTATTCAATTTCTTCATAGAGGCAAAAAAAAACAAACAATTTCTATTCCTATCATTGCTTCTGCTGTAATCACCAACATCAAATAAACCGCAGCCTTGGAAGTAACTTTTACAAATTGAATGCAAAGGAAAATACGTAACAGAGCAAATAGATACAACTGCTGCAGCAAACATCAAGCTCCTCCTCCTCCCATTCCCATTGCTGGCCTCAACATTCAAACCTAACTTTCTCTTTTTCAACTTCACCATTTGCTCCCTCCCGCCAGCATTGGCCCAAGCTTGGCTGCTGCAAAGGAAGGAGGCTGTCATGGTCATTGCTGCCATTTCCACAATATTCATGTGCTTTCCTTAAATGTTTCATTGAATTTTCAAGCTACGTTAAATGTAAAGTTGTGTTCAAAAAATAAAATTTCTTTCTTTTTCCTTTTTAACTATATTTTAATGTCCATAATTGCAATTTATTTTAGGGATATTTATTCATAAAAGATTATATTCCAATGTAAGTTTAATGAGTAGTCTGGTGAGTTCAAATATTCCCGCCTAAAAAAAACTTATTATTAAAAATTTGAAATCTAAAAATCTAAAAATTATCCTTTACCAATCACTTTCGCTCTTTACCTTACAATTAAATATTCTCTCTCTACTCTCATAATCTGTAAACTAGTCACACAATTTCACTCTCTTTTGTTTTTTGGTTTTCCATAGTATATCATGATTTATATTTCTTGCTTTATATATATAATAATTTTTTTCTTGATATTCATTAGTTTTTGTGTTTAGTCAAAATTAATTTCTTGATATTCATTAACTTTTATAGTTGATAAAAATTTATTGATGATCATTATTAATTAATAAATTTTATTCCTTTTAGTTAGTAATACAAATTATCTTCAGCTAAAAGAATATATTTGAATGAATTAATCAGAATTTGTGAAATTTAGAAAAAAATAATTAAGTAATTTTTTAAAAATTATTTAGATAATAAAATTCTTAATTAAAAGAGAATGTAAAGAGAAAATTGGTAAAAAATTGGTGGATTCAAACAGCGTTATTAAATTACTCTTTTATTATGCAAGTCCAATTTATTCTTATCATTTTCGGCAAACATGGGGATACGCACGTCTTTTTCGGTTTAAATCCTGTTAAAATTGGAGAGTTGTTTTTATGGGCTAGAGCAGCCCAAACCCAATACAATTAGAGGGCTATTTCCTGCCCAGGCCCAAATAGGTTTAAAAAAATGCGAAACCGAACGATATGGATCGGCTGGGTTTTATTGAAGAACCCGATTCAAACAGGTTCGAATTTTTTCGTTTATGGCCTTATTGGCTAGATTCAATACATTCCGTTTAATTTATAGAAATTCGATTTGTAGATTAGTGAATTGAATTGAATTGAAAATTTGATAATCCGTAATTGGTGGATTGGATATGTATCTACTTTATAAATCTGCAAAAATTCGTGAGTATGCAAAAAAAAAAAAAATATTTATTTTATTAAAAATAAAACTTATAAATATGACATTAATACTTATAAGTAAATAAATAAGTTAAAATGTAATTATATTAATATTATATTATATCTTATTTAATAATAATATAAAATAAAAAAAATTAAATAAACAAATATAATTTCCTAAACAGTTAATTTTCATGTACTAATCTAAATAAATGAGATTTTTTTTTCTTTTTGGTCTGTTATATTTTAAAACTTTAAATGTATTTTCTAGCTTTATTTAATCAATTAATTTATTTAAATCTTATTTGATTTTAAATTCGATCGGTAGTAAATTATTTTTATATTAATTTTTTTTATTTAGTTAGTTTGTGTATTGGATAGAATTAAAAATTTTCAATCCGCAAACAAAACCGCAAAATAGTGGCTTGGATATTGATTTGGTCAAATCCGCATCCGATCTGCAGAGTTTGGATTAGATTTGGATTGAATTTCACCAATCCGTAGATTAAAAATTTCGTGAATCGAATATGTATTGATATCCAATCTGTAAAATCCGATCCGCGAACACCCCTATTACTAACACTTTCTCAAGAAGCTTTTTTTTTTTGGACTGTTGATTCGGATTTTATTTTCAATGTACTAAACTGAAAAACAAATCAAATATTTTGATTTTGTTAAATATCGAACCGATCAATTTTTTTAATTATATGTTAATTTCCATTTAATTTAATTATTATCACTTGAAACGGACTATTTGGTATTGTTTTTCACAAGTTATTTTACATTTTATAAAAATATAAAATCTATTTAGTAGGTTTATTTTCATTCAAATTTTATAGTACACTAAAAATAAACTATATGTATTTGATATTATTTAAAGCAACAAAGTGAAAACACAAATATTATATTTTCTACTTTTAAAGAATATGGTATCATCATCAAAGTGTGGGCCTTTGTATCCTTCACTTTCATAAACTTTTTTCATTTACTTTTAACAATTTTAACACTTTACTGACTTTACTCTTCTATTTATCATTCACTAACTCACTAAGTATTCCAACTACCTCCAAGCTCTAATTGTTCTTCATCCTCTTAACTCAAGTCCAAGTATTTTTCTTCCAAGCCTCTCTTTTCATTTTGTAAATTTTTTTTTGGTTATTTTGCTAGTTACTTTTTGGAAGAATTTATTGGAATTATTTCTTTTAGAATATTTATCTATTATTATATGGGATCCAGCTACGGTACCACAGTGGTACCGTACCACTGGTTTTATCTTTTGTGCTAGCATTGTTGTAAAATTTCATTGAACCCCTTTCATTCATTTTATTTAAACTTTACCTCATAAATACTAAATTAATTTCTATTGCATCCATATAAACATTATAATTAGCACATTATACTATTTACTATTTATACATTTTTCTTCTATATTGCACCTTTATCATAATACCCTCTCTTTATCACAAATACCGACGAACCCAATCCGAATTTCGTTTCCATTTCCGTCCACACCACCGGCCAAGGTTGGTACCGATCGAAAGATTGTGCGACGCCAGTCATCGCCATGCCATCCTTGTTGTAAAAATAACCGGGTCAACCTGACCCAAATTTTGTTTTCGTTTCCAGCTACTCCACCGACCAAGGTTGGTACCGATCGGAAGCTCGTATGATGCCGGTCATCTCCATGTCAGCCTTGTCGCCGTAAAGCATTCGGAAAGCTACTGATCGAAGCCGTAAAAAGTCATAGAATCCCCGCTTCAATTCGCTGTGGTTTCTCCAGTTTCCGGTGACGCCACCACTTGGGTTTTGTTCTCCATAGTTCTCTCTGTCTTTTCTGACCAACCACAGCCACCGAAGGAGCCGATTTGCCATTGATCGGCCGTTGAAGGATTCACGGGTTTGGGAGAAATAAACTTAATATTTGTGAAGTAAAGTTCAAATAAGAATAAGTGAAAGGGCTTCATGAAATTTTACACAGAAAAGACAAAAACAGTGGCATGGTGCCATTGATGCACGATAGGCGAGTCCTATTATATGTGTCTATATTTGCAGCGTGAAAAAGTACTTGTACAAGTAAATTTATTTGGGAGATTGCCAATTTTCTCCCTACAGTAATTAATATATACCATTTTCCCCCTACTGTTTTTATGATGCCCAAAAATTCTCCCTGACAATATAAGTTTACAATATTACCCTTATTTTCAACTACTCTTTTATTTTCATTTATTATAAATTAAATAAATCACATGAATAGAAACCAAATAAAAAATTAAGCATTAAAAACAAGAAATATATGTTTTGATATGAGAAAAAAATTAATAATAAATTTTTTTTCTTGTACTTATTTATTTTGTGAAACTTTTCTTATAATAAATATATAAGAAGTTATTATAAAATGATAAAAAACTTATTATAAGAAAATTTGAATGACAAATAAAAATTTATTATAAGATAAATAATAAAATATTTTACCTATGCTTTTTACATTTAATTTTAAAAATATTAAAAAATATTTATTATAAGAAAATATTCACAAAATAAATAATTATAAGAAAAAAATTTTCATATCAAAACATATACTTCTTGTTTTCATACTTAATTTTTTATATAGTTTCTATTCATGTAATTTATTTAATTTAAAATAAATGTAAATAAAAGAATAATTAAAAAAAAGGTAATATTGTAAACTTATGTTGTCAGAGAGATTTGTGGCCATTATAAAAACAGTAAGGTGGCGTTTGTTTTTTAACTTAATGACTTAAAGTGATTTAACTTAATTAGAAGTGTTTGTTTTTATAACTCAATGAGACTTTTTAGATAATTTTGACTTAATAAAATAAGCCAATTTTTTTGACTTTTTACTTAATGGAAAAACCTGAATTAAGTCAATTGCTTGCTAATGTAAAAAATATCCCTGCTTTATAATTTATTTTTCATGTCTATTCCAAAACTCACCCATAGATAGGGATGACAAATATCCAATTATGAATGGATAATATCCATCCAAACACAAATCTATAATTATCCATAATGGATATATCCATATCCATATCCAGTATTTAATATTGGACATGGATATGGATTTTATCCATATAACTATGGAGATCCATGGATATCCATGGATATTTTATTTTTATTATATAAAAATAATAATATAAAATAGTTAAAATTCTAATATTAAATTTGGTTATTAAACTATTTATATTACTAATAATATATATATATGTATGTATAATAAAATGACGGTCCGGTGGTCGGTGGCGGCGGTCCGGCGATGTCCGACGGTGTTCTGGCAACTTTCCGATGAATTCCGGCAAGGTCCGGTGGTGGTCCGGCGACCTTCCGGCGAGGTCCAGCGGTAATTCCGGCGATGTCCGATGGTGGTCCGGTGGTGGTCCGGTGAATTTTCCGGTGGATGTCCATTTATAATATTAAATTAATAAAATAAAATAATAATTATTAATAGTATTAAATAAGTTAAAAAATTAAAGGATAATTTTGAAAACTTTAGGTTTTAATATAAGAGGAATTTAAAATTTTCACTAGTTAATATAATATTTTTATAATTGTTTGTTTATTATATTTTATATTTTATATTTTATATTTTATAAAATTAAAATTTTTTAAACTTGCGTTGGGTTAAACGGATATCCATTGGGTAAAAATAATTATCCATATCCATTCATATCCATCTGGATATAATTTTAAAATATCCATTTCAAAATCTAAAAATTTTTGGATGGATATTATTCGATCCAATTGGATGGATATTGTGGATATCCATTATGGAGCGATCCAGTTGCCATCCCTACCCATAGACATTTATCCCACATAATAATCTCATCATTAGTTTTACGTATAAATGTTAAAATATTGTGGTATTTAATATATTATTTATTTGACATTCAAATTTAATAAGAATATAAATGTAAAAGTACATATTTTTAGTTTTTTAAGTTGAAAAAAACAAATAACTTAATACTTATTTTTTAAGATTCAGACGAAAAAACAAACATATTATTCAGATTTAGACATTCAGATCTATTCAGAATTCAGACTAATTTAAATTTATTTAAATTTCAGATAAAAAAATAAACACCATCTAAGAAAATAAATAGTATATGCTAATTAGTGTAGGGGAAAACTGACAATTTCCCAAACTTATTTTATAGATATATATGAGAATAATTTAAGTACAGTTAATTCACAAAGAGATTATCCGCAATTAGTCTATTTAAGCCCTACAGATGTTTTTAATTAAAAAGCAGAACTGGACCGACTGTGTGGTCCGGTTTTTTCGTTCTCCGTTTTGTTTTTCTCACACCTTACAGTCTCTCAAAATCCTTGATGCAGGAAGCCTAGTGGAAGAGGAGGTTCCCAAGATCAACTGAAAAGAATGAAATTATCAAAATCTTCAAAGAAGAATCTCAGATACTTGTCAATTGCAAACCCTTATTTCTGTCTTCGCTATTTGTTCTCTAACTCTTCGCAATCATATTTTTCTTGTAATCTCAAAACCCTAGTTTCGCCAAAACCCTCTCCAATCCCAAGCTTGAATTCAGATCAATTTCAATCAAAACCCACTTCAAATCCTTCATATTCCTTCATTTCCTCAATTGGGTCGTCTTCATTTTGTCATTTAACGCACCCGTCTTGTCATTCTTCACAAAATTTGTATTTCAGTGTCTGTAATGGCAGCTGTAGAAGTCAAATATCGAAACTTGGGTTGTTGACAAGTCGATGCATTTCATCCTTTGCAATGGTTAATGGACCTTATGCCACTCCAAAGCAAGTTTCAGAGATTATTGAGTTATTAAGAAGTGGTGATAGTGAAACAGAATCCAAGTTGCTTTCGATGAGTGTAAGTCTATCTAATGCTTCTGTTATTGAGATTTTACGGGTTTTGAATTCCGAAAAAGTATCTGCATTATGTTTCTTAAAGTATATGAGGGAAATTATGCCGGAATTTTATAAGAACTCTGATATTTGTAGTTTAGTTATTGATAATTGCGGACGATTAGATGATTATGAGACAATGCGTCAACTTTTGAATGAGTTTAATGTGTACCAAGTTTGCCTAAATGAAAAGGCATTTGGGTTTTTACCTGTACTGATTTCAAGTAAGGCGTTGACCAAGAAATGCATATGGAGAGTGGTTGAGGTTTTGAATCAAGTTGAGGGTTCATGTCTTGTTTCTGGTGTACGAGCATTGATTGAGATGTTTAGTGTTCTTGGACTGTATGAAATGGCAAAGTATGTGATAAAGAAGACAGAGAGGAAGGTGTCTTACTACAATATTCTAATTAAGGAAATGTGTCGGAGATGTGATTTTAAAGGACCAAGAGATTTACTTGTTGAAATGAGGCAAGTTGGTTGTGAACCAATCACACTGACGTATAATTATGTGCTTGGTGTTTTGTGTAAGAATGGTCAAGATGCTGACGCTTGTGAACTACTTGAAGAAATGCTTGGAAGGAATTGTCACCCAGATGCTATAACCTATGAAATATTTATAGTTTACTCCTGTAGAGTTGGAAAATTTGATGTTGCATTTAATTTTTTTAATCAAATGGTGAAGAGGGGTCTTCAACCTCGGCTAACGACACATGCTGCATTTATCAAGGGTTATTTCAGCTGTTATCGGTATGAGGATGCTTACAAGTATGTGGTTCTTTCAGCTGATAAGTATAAAAGCTCTAGCAACATGTTGTATAGCCTACTTGCAAGCCTTCATGATAAAAATAACAATCCAGTAATGGCCAAGAATGTACTTTCGGAAATGATGAAAATTGGTCTAAGACCAAACGTTTCAGTATACAGGAGAGTTTTGAAGCATCTACATACATCACGTCAAGAACATATGGCCAAATGTCTAAGCAGCAGGTATTCCAGTTTGAGTTTAGGGTCAAGTGTTGAAGCTAGATGATTTTCATTATTATAATTTTAAAATTATTTTCTTCTCCCCATGCAAAACTAGGTCATAGGAGCATTGTAGCTACAATGAAACTGAAGGCATTTTTCCTAGAATTTGTGTTCTTAGAAACCAACTTCATTTTTCCTAGAATTTGTTTTCTTGGAGACAAACTCCTAATTTTGTTTTTCTAATTCTATCAATCATTAGAGTCAAGTGCTGGGAAAAAGAAAAATATACCATTTATGCCTCAAATGTCGTAGTGAATTGAGCTATGTTCATCCTTTCGTGTGTATTATGAGTGACAAGTTTTCCTTCTCACCTCTTGTCGTTAAATATGTTTTACTATTTTGTTACGTCGTAGAACTGGAAAAATGTATGAGGAGAACTTTGTTCCTTAACACATTCATGTTGTTCTCCTCAGATGGGTGGTTTCTATATTTTGCTATCTTCTCTTCCCAATGGATAAACTTGCTACCGAACTATTTATGAGTCAGAAGTTTATCTTATATTTGCTTCTAAATCTAGTAAAGATTTTGTCATGTCTATGGAGTGATTGCCATGGAAACAACTAGATAAGCTGTATGATTTTAATTTATGGTGCGACTGTGAGTTTGATCATGGTTTTATGGAGGAGGGTTCCTTAGTGAAACAACTTTTATTTACATGAGTTTCTAAATCCAATAAACAATTTATTTTAACTAGTCATTGCTTATATTACCAGAATTTTGAACTAGTCATTATTAGGAAACGGGGGTGCCTGAGTCTAAATGTATGAAACTTGTTCACTCTTGCATTTATGTTGCATTCATGAAATGTATAATACTAGTTTTATTTTTTAATTTTTTTAACTAATAATATATATTGGTGGGATCTATTGGGATAATGGCGGGATAATTCGGTGCGGCACAACCACATCCTGAATATTTGAGTACAGAACAAGTCGAATCTCTTTTCCAAATATTTGCAAGAAAATCTTTTTCTACGTTTACACATGTGAGATTAGGGATGGCAAAATAATCCAGACCCGGCCCGGATCCGGACGAACCCGGATAATCTGGGTCGGGTTGAACCCGTACCGGAATGTAAAAAAATCTGGGTCAGGAATAAATTTTAATAATCCGGATATATTTGGGTCCGGGTCCGGGTTTAGGTTAACTCGAACATCCGGAACCCGGACCCGGATATCTAATTTTAATATTATTTCTTAATTAATTTTATTGATTAATCTAGATGTGTTATTGCTTGGAAATGTATTAATTTTTTATTTTTAGAATTTTAAAAATTGATATTGATTCATTGATTCGGGTTCAAAACCCGAAATCTGGAAACCCGGATTTTTCCGGGTTGAACCCGGACCCGGACCCGGGTGAAAAAATCCGGGTCCGGGAAAAGAAAATGGTATCCGGGTCCGGATCCGGAAAGGCTAAACCCGGATCGGACCCGGATTTTGCCATCCCTATGTGAGAGTGCTTGGATCTATTCTCACGTGTAGGAAGGGAGTTATAGGTTTAATGAAGAAATTAAACGGAGAATAAACCAATTTCTGCAGTTCTGCACAACACACAACACTCAGAAATAGATTAAAGGAGCTTTAAATAAAACCATATATGAGTTCATTCTCAGTCATGGAAGTGGTCCAATACTGCATTATCCTTTTTAAAAGCTTACCTGTTTGTCACGAAAAACATCAAGAAATCGAGTGAGATGGACAACCACCTAAGTCTAATGAGATCCACACATTGTTTCAATCAGCAATAAATTAAGGGATCATTCCTTATCACTTGAAACATTTTGTATGAAAAGACAAGATTAAAAAATGCACAAATATCGAATCAAATCAATCATCACCAAATGGGGAATAAAGAGAGTTTTAATTGGAAAGGCAGATAAGTTTTATTTGGAACGGCAGATGAGTGGAACATGCACTATCTGGGTTAATCAAGATAATCCATTAACTAATTATCAAGTTTTATTCTCATGTATTGATATAAGAAGCAGCGTGTGGATTTAGGAGAAAAATAAATTATCAATAAAAGGGAATTTTAATTATTATGGGTAGCAAATTGGTGGTTTCTTTGAAAGAGATAAAGAAAGTGAGCTCCATAGCAGCTCCAATGGTCGCTGTGACAGTGCTGCAGTATCTTTTGCAGGTTGTTTCAGTGATAATGGTGGGACACCTTGATGAGCTCTCCCTGTCTGGAGCCTCCATCGCTACTTCTTTCACTAGTGTTACTGGCTTTAGTCTCCTAGTTAAGTCTTTCTTCACTTCTCTCTTTTTTCTTTTTGCATTTTTATAAAATTTTGGT
The DNA here is from genome assembly GCF_022201045.2 of Citrus sinensis. NCBI lineage: Eukaryota > Viridiplantae > Streptophyta > Magnoliopsida > Sapindales > Rutaceae > Citrus > Citrus sinensis. Next base: position 27,408,605 of record NC_068558.1, on the reverse strand, counting down.
CTAAAATCAATTGGATAGAAAGATCAGCTTTTCCTTTAAGCTAAGTCATTAATTTAGATCATGTTAGAGCTTAGTCTTAAGCTTAATAAAGCTTTTGAACCTTAGCTCATACATTTTTTTGGTTAAGGATAACATTGATATTCTGATTCTTATTATTCAAGGCCGACTATCTTATACTTCTAATAACTTACTTATAAACTTGTATTGTGAATATTTTGAATTTTTTGTTTAACTATTTCATGTGTGATGTTCATATCTTCTTAAAATTGAGACCAAAAATCTTTCCCAATAAAAAGAATTGGGTAAAAGACATGCATTGATGTCAATGACAAGCTAACACCAAAACCTGAGAAAAGGAAACATTTGAACTAATTGGCACTACTTGTTAATTGTTTATCAAGTTACCAGAATTTTGTAAATTCCTGAGCAGTTTGGAATGGCAAGTGCATTGGAGACACTATGTGGACAAGCTTATGGAGCTGAGCAATTTCAGAAACTTGGAATCTACAAACACTGCTCCATCATCTCACTCATTATAGTCTGTTTTCCAATATCTCTTCTATGGATTTTTACCGACAAGCTACTAATCCTTGTTGGCCAAGACCCTTCGATCTCCCGTGTCGCTAAAAAATACGCAATATTTTTAATCCCTAACCTCTTTTCCTATGCTGTTCTTCAATCATTCATCAGATTTTTTCAGGTTCAAAGTTTGATCCTTCCAATGCTTTATAGCTCAGTTTTAACTTTGTGCTTTCATATTCCTCTTTGTTGGGCACTAGTGTTTAAAATAAAACTGGGAAGTAATGGAGCTGCTTTGGCCGTCGGCTTATCGTATTGGTTCAATGTGTTGTTGCTTGGATTTTACATAAAGTATTCTTCAGAATGTGAAAAAACTAGAGCTAGTTTTTCGATAGATGTGTTCTCGAGCATCAAAGAGTTCATCAGATTTTCTGTTCCTTCTGCTGTAATGGTTTGGTAAATTTTTTTTTCTTTTCTATGAGGAAATTGTTGGCTTTGAACCATTTAACTATTTTGTTCCAGGTTTTTTAAACGTTTTTTTTTCTTGGCATGTGCATGTAGTTTTGAATGGTGGTCATATGAGGTTCTTATTCTGCTTTCTGGACTGCTACCAAATCCCAAACTAGAGGCTTCAGTTTTTTCACTGTGGTATGTGTTTTAGTGCCCACTTGACATGGCTTCTTTTTAAGCTATAATTGCAAAAAGCTCCAATTTTAAGGGAAGAATCTCAAATGTTGGGCTTCTTTGCTTCTATAAAAAGTTGTTTATGAGTCACTTTCAATTATTACATTATCACCATTTTGTCAAATTAGAATAATATCAGGGACGTAAACTCTTTGCTGAAACTACTGTATACAAATTGAAGTGACATGAAAACATCATTGGCAAGATAGATGTTAAAAAGTCAGTGTAATTAAAAACAAAAAATCTTTGAATCATGTGGCAATCATATAATAGAGTCACGCCAACTTCAAAAATTGACATCGAAAATGACTCAATCAGAAGCCTTTGATTAAATATTTTTTCAGAAGCATGAGAAACAGACACTTGCTCAATTTGATAATGTGGGATTTTGAATACAATATTGTTTCTAAGTCTGATCTCTTTTTTTTTTCCTTCTCCTAACAGCTTTACCATTACTTATTTGCACTACTTCATACCGTATGGATTTGGTAGTACTGTAAGGTCTGCTCCCAGCCTCTAAAAACCTCACAATTTTTGTGCACGTGCATTGATAGTTCATCATTTTCAAATGAAAAAGCTTCAACCATTAATAACCATTTTACAGTACTCGAGTTTCCAATGAGCTGGGAGCTGGGAATCCGAAGGCAGCGAAAATGGCTGTCTGTGCCATAATCATTCTTGCAGCAGCAGAGATGGTTACTGTGAGCATAGTTCTATTGTTCTGTCGCCATATTTTGGGATATGCTTTGAGCAGCTCCGAGAACATTGTTCATCGTTTGGCAGATATGGTTCCTTTCATTTGTCTCTCAATTATTATGGACAGTTTACAAGCAGTACTCTCAGGTTTGTTCTAAATCATCTTGAAACCTGTTTCTTGGTCTATCAAATACCAATTTCGTTTTCAAAAAATACCACTTTGAAATTGATACCAATCTTCTAAAAAACATAAGCAGACCTTACAGTACTACCAAAAAATACCACTTTAACCACCGTTTCCATTCTTAAAAATTTTTATTTGAATTGGAAGACTGACATTTTATTAGTGATATAATTTCAAAATGTTCAGGAGCGTTTAGTATCGTTTTTGCACAGTTGTTTTTCATTTTACAGAAATATAAATTAAGAGAACTTGTTTGGTAGAATTAATTTTTATAATGTTTTCGATTTGCATGAAAACAAATGCTACTTGTTTATTACATGTAATTAAAAACATAAAAAAACGAATAATTTTTGTTTCCCACTCTAATCGGCCCCCCGTTTTGTAAGGAAAAAAAGAAAAAGCGACTTCTTTATATTTATGTCAGTAAAATGTAGTAAATCAAATTACTGGGTCTCATCAAAGATAATTAAAAAAAATCATTTTCCAAGACAACTGCAGACAGTGCATGTTATTAAAATAAATTTTTAATTATTATTTAGTACTATTTCTAGGCAAACTACTAAAGATATTTCAATAATTTTATTTTCAAATCAACTTTGAAATCAACTACAAAACTTGCTTGTATATTTATTAAAAATTAATCACATCCATACTCTAATACAAATGCAAAAATATCATTTGGAATACAGCACCAAACACACAGTTTTTTTTAATCATTCTTAGAGAATATATATTTTTTGAAGCAATGTCTTTACATCGTATTAAAGAAAACGGTGAGGTTGAATATATGTTTACATTACCAGATTTTTAATTATTCTGATGAAATATGTTGATATTTTTTAAAAAGAAAGTAATGTCTTTAAGGTAATAAACACGTTTAGTAACATGTTTTTACATAAAACTCTTTAAACCGAAAACATTAATCTCAAATCCATTTTGAAAAATGAGTAAGAAAAGGAAAGGTATAAAAATCAGCTTGATTTTTTTTTTCAAAAAAAAAAAAATCTGCTTAAGTCATGTCAAAGCAACAAATTATTATCTGTAAATTCACTTAATAATTTTCCAAAAACATGTTTTATTGTTTATTTCAGGTGTTGCAAGGGGAAGTGGGTGGCAAAAGATAGGAGCCTTTGTGAATCTTGGAGCATATTATCTTGTTGGAATTCCAATAGCAGCAGTTTTGGCTTTCGTTTTTCAGTTAAAAGGGAAAGGTCTTTTGATTGGACTAGCAACAGGATCTTTTGTACAAGCAGCTTTGCTTGCTCTCAAAATAGTCTTCACAGATTGGGGAAAACAGGTTTTGAATATACAACTTTTCTTTTGCATACGTTTATTATACTTTTACTTTTTGGCACTTGCTGCTTCACTATATTGTTTTTGTTTTCTAAAATCAAACATGGGTTCGCTTTTGTTTTATAAAATGAGTAAAATAATTGGAATGAGAATCGAATATATGTTTTCTAATTTAGAACAAAAAAATATTTTTTCCATCCAACATTCTACTTAATTACTATTTTGAAACTGATTTCTATTTAGCAAAAAAATAAATATATAAATAAATAAAAACCGCGGCAAACAATTTTTAGAGGGCATTTGGTACTGTTTGATATTTTATGCATTTGTTTTAGAGAAGAAAAATAGTATTTTAATTCTAGTTAATTATTATTTAGAAATAAAATTATGTTTGTAGCTTGTTTTCAAAATATTATTAATTATTTAAAAATAAAAATAGTGAGATACTTTTAGTGGAAATTTTTATAAAACGTGCTTTAACACATTCATAACCTAAGGGGAAAGTCATCTAAAACATCAAGCTCATAACAACAAAAATAGAATGACATAAAATTATATTTTAAAGCACCAATCAAACTAAATAAAAACAATCTATTTACAAACAACTTCGTTTCTTTTATAAGAAAAAAATTATTAAAAAAATGAGATTTGCATCTTATACATTTACATAAGAAAAATCACTATAAAAATTTAACAACCATTAAAAAAAAATTATATGAGAGGTAAGGAGACTTGCATAGAGAGTTGAGCTTTGGTGAGCTTGCATAGATAGATGACATTTGATAATTTGGAAAAGTGAGAAGGGAATTTGATAAAGGTTGAATTGAATGTGGTATCTGAGTGCTAGACATGGTTTGTAGGTTAAATGTTTGAAATTTGAAATTTACTTGTTTGTTTTTCTTAACTTATGTTTGATTTTTAAAAATTCATATCTTAATAGAAAAGTAAACTTTTGTGACTTTTATTTAATTAAGAGAATGTCTGAATGAGAAGTAAATATTATATTTCAAAAATATCTCTACAAAATATATTTATTTTTTAAACTATAAAGTATAATCTTTTTTGTTTTAAATTATAAGAATATAAATCAAATAACCATATTTAAGATTTTTTATTTATTTATAAAAACAGACAAAAGTTCACTTATATTTAGATATTAAAAAAGAAGTCATTTAGATATTCCTAATTAAACCCATTCAAATTAAAAAAAAAAAAATACACACAACTTTTCTTCTACAGGCAACTTAGTTACCTTAAAAATAAAGAACTGCTTCTACAAAAGTGGAGAACAACCGTTTTGCTTCATCCAATTTTCTTTAAAAAAGTGAGGAGATACAGATATTTCATTTTACTAATTCTCCATTTACTGTTAAAAAACATGCCCACTAAACATAGTTTCTAACTTTTTGTTCTTGCAAAATGCAAAACACCTAATGAAAAGACAATTCCAAACACACCCTATCTTTCTCTTGCCTTATTTTGGTTTTGGAAAACAGTGAACACCCACTTAATTTTTGTAATCGTGAAAAGGCTTTTGGCATGCAACGGCACCGGTGTTGACTTGAATTTGATCCATTGATACTGTAGGCATCAAAAGCAAGAGAGAGAATCTTTGAAGGAGATTCCCAGCAGAGGCAGAGCCAGGAAATTGACTCATAAAGGGCAACATGGGAACCCACTTCTCATAAGATTATATAATAGGGAAAAGAATTCCTTTTTAAAGGAGAAAAAAAAAAGCACAACAACAACAGCAACAACAATCAACTATCTAAAATTTGCAATTTGTTATTTGCATTCCTCGATAGCCTTCAGAAAAAAGAGAGCCTTGCATGAGCATAAACTTCCTATCTGAAAGACTGTAACTATTAACCAATACAGTAATTCTCACTTAGCCTGATGGACTACATATTTTTCTTTATTTACAAAGATGCAATATCTCTACGTGTTCATTTTATTGAATTTGCTTTCTGCTACTTCAATCGCAATTGTACCCAGTCCTTTCGTTGCATAGGTAAGAGTGACGCAAGTGTCATCTACATATGCCCCCAGCAACTTTGCAAACTATTGAACGAGTTGATTGACAAGACGGGGTTTCTCCTATGTATCCCATTCACTGCCTGCTAGGTCTCATTTGTCTGCGTGCCGACTTTGTAGCAATACTAATTCGACCACGTTTTTCATCCCCAGACTGCCGTGGTGCAATCTGAAACGTCAACCACATTGCTTTAGTATGTCCACAAAATAATGGAAGAAAGATGGGGATATAATATAACAAATGTTAATCCGATAAATGTATTCAATTCAAAATTTTCTTCTCAAACAAACCCTAAGCAAACAAAGTTAGAGATGATAAAAGATATGCGACCTTAGGGACTCGCTTTTCATGCAGAGTCTTGAAATTATTGGACACCATAGACGATGGAGGCTTTGGGTCTCTTCTTGGTCCAGTAGATGATAGAGCTTTGGGATCTCTTCCAAGCTCAAGAATTTCTTTTTCTTTTCCCTGCAATGCAAGATTTCCACTCTTAGTAACTTTAAAATATTGCATTCATCACTGGTTAGTTGAAGGCAGTGAACAAGCATAACAAGTATAATTTTCTGAAGTAGAGACCATCAGCAAGTGGATCCATATATATAAACTAGAGCAATTAATCACCTCTTTCTGTTTTCCTCCTTGGACAAGACTCCTGTGTCCAAGCTGAGCTCCAACAATTTGACTTGATTTACTCGGAGAAGAAAGGTTTGCAGACCTGTTATTTGCAGACATGATAATCAATCAGATTCTATTTTCCAAACCTCATGAGACACAAGAAATGGAAGAAGCAGATACAGACAATGACAAATAATTTAAACAGTTAGCATCCAAATATAACATGCATTGGTTTTCTCCATTTGAAAAAACACTTGCCAGCTTCATCCTGGCTCGTAAAAACTATTCAAGTTTATTGGTTTAAGATCAAGTATCTGCACACGTGCCCCGTAAATCATATTCTTATCGCATATCTTACACTAGATGAAAAAAGAAATTCTAAAGCTGAAATGATCCGCATTAACCTGTCATTTGCAAATTAGAAAAGCAAAATATGTCATAATTTCTTAACAAAACAAATTTTGAGCACTACATGAATTAAATGACTTCACTCTTCAACTGGTACAAGAACCACTGAATTTCTAAAGCTTCCTAACAACTCAACCAAATATCCTGAAAATTACACAAATCAAATGGTTTAAGGGAGAGGCTAAGGAAGAGGGTGAGTGAGAATCAGACCTGTTGCCCAGGTTTCTCGAACCACCAGTAGAAGCTTTATCCTTTGAAATACCCTGCAATTATAAATATTATTCAACTGTGAGAGGAAGTCATTACCAAATATTAAAAACACTCAAAAATTTAACACACAAACATCTAATTTACCTTAGAAGATAGAGAACTAACCGGTATACTTTTAGGTAACTTCTCATCCATGCCTTGGGGAGGTGTGTTTGGATTCACTGGACGAGTTAAACTTGAAGAAGATGACACTGGCATACCACATGGAACATGAATCGATGACCTTTTTGATAACTTCCCAGCCAAGCCTTGAGAGTTTTTGCTTGGCTTTGCCGGAGGAGTTCTTAAACTTGAAGAAGATGACACTTGCATAACAGATTGAGTAGGAACTGGCAACCTTGTTGGCAACTTCCCAGCTGAGCCTTCAGAGGTGGTGCTTGGCTTCGCTGGACTTCTTCTACTTGATGTAGATGACACTGGCTTAGCACATTGAACAGGAACTGATGACCTTGTCAGTAACTTCCCAGCCAAGCCTTGAGAGTTTTTGCTTGGCTTTGCCGGAGGAGTTCTTATACTTGAAGAAGATGACACTTGCTTAGCAGATTGAGTAGGAACTGGCAACCTTGTTGGTAACTTCCCAGCCAAGCCTTCAGAGGTGGTGCTTGGCTTCACTGGACTTCTTGTACTTGATGTAGATGACACTGGCTTAGCACATTGAACAGGAACTGATGACCTTGTCAGTAACTTCCCAGCCAAACCTACGGAGGTTGTGCTAGGCTTCATCAGATGATCTCTTATACTTGAAGAAGATGACACTATCTTAGCAGATTGAGCAGGAACTGGCAACCTTGGTGGTAACTTTCCAGCCAAACCTGGGGAAATTTTGCTTTGCTTCATCAGATGAGCTCTTACACTTGAAAATGATGACACCTGATTACCCTTTGCTGACAAAGAGTCTGGAACAGTTGCAGTGGGGCAAACTTTTGTAGTTTGTCTTTTAGTTTTGCTTGCAGCTTTAGGACCACTTTTCTTAATCGGAAGAAGACTGTTATCAGTCTTCTGAGTGATTTTTCTATGGGTTGGTTTTGGCTTCTCGGATTCCTTAATAGCATTTTTTGCAGTTCCGCTGCTTTCCAGATCTGTCTTATTTCTGAGAGAGGCAACAATTCCCTGTTTAAGATATGGAATGTCCTATCTATGAGACACTGATAGTAGAAAACGCAACAGATATAATAGAACACTATCCATTGTAAGGAAATAACTATCACTGCTTGTTTTGGTCATTACAAGACATCAAGTTTATTGAAATCAACTTAAATAAACAAGAAATTCCAACATCCTATTGGTCAAATTTAGTTTGGCCTTCAATCTGCCTGACGTTTCACCAAATTGTGATCTCCAGCTTGCAGAAAGTTTTCTAATCTATAAGAAACTTTCCTGTCTAGATCCAAGGATTTTTAACTGCTCATGGAAGAGGAAGTTAGCTAGACTAATTTGTTAGATTAAAAAGTGAAATTCTCAAAGCAGAGTTGAATATTCAGTTCAGCTGTTAAATAGGGGGCAGGTAATTTAGGAACAGACATGCAAAACAAGAGAATGGTCATTTACCTTCGCCTGTAAACCAGGTACTTGTTTCTTTGGCTGGTTAGTTTTATGGCTGACTGAACTGGAGACCAGACTTTTCTTAGAGGCAGTTTTCATGCTACCACTTGGAGAATTTTGAGATGAAGAAGTCCTTTTAGTAGAATGTTTTGCTTTGATAGTAGATGAGAATAAACTCGTTATATTCTTCATGCCATCTTTAACAGTAGACAAGCTATTTTTACACCATTGTGCTTCAGTATCTTGCCCTGAGTCACACACAGTGCCTCCTGGTGATGAGTTGAGGCTAGTAATTGTGCTGTTGTCTGAAATAGGAATTTGGCTAACATTGTTTTCGTCTTTTGACACTGTTGAATTGACATCTGTGGTACTACTCTGTGTAACTTGGCAAGCATCACGCTGGGTGAATTCTTGCTGCTGTGCTTGTAATCCCTTAATAGCTCTAAGCTTTTTGTAGTATTCTTCAAAGTAAGCCTTTTTCTGAGCAACTAATCCGGGATTTTTGAATTTATCCAACTCTTCCTGAAATCTGTCATGAGGGAAAACAGACCGTTTTTCCCATGCAAGTGCCTCGGTAGCATATTTTCCAAAAGAAACTGAACCTTGATCAAGAATACTGGAGAGGGATACAGACTGCACATAAAGCCAGAACCAGAAATAACAACAATAAAAGAAATAAAAAAAAATTCAGAGAAAATCTCTAGAATAATTAAAATGATGCTCAACATTCAAATGGATTAAGTTTTTAAATCCTCCATTTGAGCTTTAACTGAGGAGGATGTAGTGGGGAAAACTGAACTTTCAAATAGACAATCTACTGCCAAAGTTCTGGAATAAATTAAACTAAAGAGAATCTACTCAAATGGTTTTTCAATATAACAAATTAAACTAAATTAAGTTATGGTTATTTTAGAAATTGAAAAAGAAATGACCAAATAATTTTCAGCAGTTATCAACTCTCTCAAAGCCGAAACAAAGAGCTTGAACTCCTTGTATAGCCCTCCATAAATACTAATCCGAAGTCTAATGATTTCTTTTAAACATTTGATAAAACAATTTCTTGAATGCTTCCAGAGAAAACAAACGCAACAAAACAAAATATCTGAATCCAGATGACAGGTAATTCAAATTTTGCCGACTATGTCGTCCAAATCATGGCCGACGAAAGGATTTATCAACCTGATCCCAACTAAGACTTCTGTTAGTTCCGTAATTTATTCATAAATAAATAAATTATCCAACCAACGCTACATAAAACACAAGAAACACATTTAGAGTAATATGTATAACCTTTGTACTTCTATTTTACTTAATATATAGCAATCATACACGCAATCCAGATGCCTACTTATATTTGACTGCAGTGATTCCATTATGTTATACTTGTTTGTAAAATTCAAACATAACATAACTTTCCTTTCATTCCAAGTAACAATGCATTTTTTTTAGCACGTATTTGTTAAATATTAAGTTAATTCATAAAACTGAATATCATCTAATTATCATAAATTAATTTTAAAATTCATATAATCCATACACACACCAAAAAAAAAAAAAAACGTGTGATTACATAACTACACTTTCTAAATAGAACGAAAACCGTAGAGAAATTGAATCACAATTAAATGGAAACCAAAAATATAATTAAAAAAACTGTAATAATTAAAAAATTACATTTATAAATTTTTTTTATTGATAAAATACCTCAAACTCAAGGTGCTGCTGGCTGTCAAATGACAATTCAGGTGAAGACCTGGCGCTACTCTCGAAGAAGGCTTGATGATCAACCTCAACTGCCATTTAAAAAATTTCTTAAACTTTTTTTTTCTGAATTTTACTTTCTTGTTATTCTCATTTTCTCAAAATTACTTCCGCAGTTCCTTTAGGTCTATATTTGATTCCTCGGGACGCATTTTCCTTCGTTTTCCTTCAGTTTCTCGGCATCCAAACAGTCATCTCGAGGCGAAAATTACTACCAGTTTATCGCCGGATCTTCACCACTTTCAAATGCACAGAGGATTTGTCTCAATCCTTCACATTTTTTCTCATCTTCGAATCCTTATTGTTTTTATTTTTAATTTTTTGGTTCTTTTTCGTCGGAACAGCGACGGCAAATTAAATGGCGCTTAAAAAGGGCCACCAGAGCAACTAACGCACATAAGCAAGGTCCCACTCTGCCACGTGGATTACGATAGCATTATCGTTTTAAATTTTTAATCCCTACCTCTGCATCTTAATTACGTAAATGCCATCGTATTTCGCTCTTATATTTGTGCGGGCCTATTCCAAGAGGATCCTGTACTCCCATCATTTGAAGCACGCGTGGCATTATGTTTCATTAATGAAGCTTGTTTGCTTTTGAATGGTGGATAATTCGCATCATTGGTACGAGTGAGTAGATACTAGATTCCTATTTTCGGATAAAACGATAATATTTTTTATTTATAAAATGTTTACGATGGCGTGTGTGATTCCACGTGGGTGGAGCGGTTAAACGAACATGGGTTGCGATGGGGGCCACGCGATCTGAGCGTGGAGTAATAAACTTGTATGCAAAATTTAGATTTAGAGTTTGTGCATGATATTTTTAAAATCCATATGATCTCATTATAATTTTTACTATATTTGATAATCGCTCTTATAAAAGCAAATTACAAAAAAGTAAAATAAAATGCCCAAAAACAAAATATTTGGAACATATGTTTACAGTTGCAATGCATGTATAAAGTTTCCGAGGGCAAGATTATGTTGACACAGGGTAGTTAACCTTTTTTTTAAAATTTTTTTTGGGCCAATTACACTGCAGTCCTATTACTTGTTAGGAAAAAACAAGATTTTTAAATTTTAACACGTTAGTATTACACCTACAACTTTTCTATTGCAGTGATGCTTCTGGAAGCCACCACCTGTTTTACAAGCACCTTTTAAGGATATTAATATTGCAGTGATGCTTTATAGACAAGTCAATTTAGACGATATGAGTCTTCCTTAGTAATGCAACATTTTTAGAGAAGTCAATGCAACATTTGCTAGAATTGAAAAAAAAAAAAAAAAGCTATTTGCCCTACCCCAAAAAAATGATTGTGGCCATGGTGCTGTTATTTAGCGTTGACAAATTTTGACAAAAATAAATAAATTTAGATAGTCGAATTTGACACGATTATTAAATTTGTTGTATTCATGTCAATTCAATTAATAATTGTGTCGGGTTTAGTTTTAGACTTTCTAACATGATAATCCATTTATAAAACAATTAATTATAAATTGACTTTTATTGTAGTTAATAGATAAATGTATAGCACTACAAAATTTCAAGGAAATATAATTCTTATAAAAAATAAAAATTTTGTTAAATATGTAACACATTTATGACAAGATAATAAATGGGTTGGGTTCACAATTAAAAAAATGAGTTGGATTTGAGTAAGCTTAAATTTGACACGACATGACCACTAACCTAAATTGCCACCTCTACTGTTGTCCATTTGCAATGTTAGTGAGAGAGAAGAAATAATAGAAAATAAGGTAAATTTCATTATGCCCCTTACTAAAGTGATTATCTTTAAATTACCTGCTAAGAATACGAAACATCACTCTACCCCCCAATTGCCATTACTTTAAATGGTTGGCTGACATTGAATAATTAAATTACGAAATTATCCTTGTGAGAAATAGAATATTCTACCTAACGGTGTTATTGTGTGAACATTTGAGTTTTGTCAAAGGTTTTGATGTGACATATCTATCAAAAAATGTGGGAGTGTTAGGCTTATAATATTAAAAATGTATATTTACTTGTTTGGTTTAAATTGATTCCTTATTTGGGCTTTGGATTCAAGAAAATTACAAGGCATGCCATTAAATTAACACTTTTTTATTAGGATTTGCACTGTGATTTTAGCCACTCATTTTGAAAAAAAAACCATCATTCTCTCTCCATGACTATAACAATTCGAATTCAAAAATCAAACTGACCATTATTTTATAGATTTGAATAAGGTTCTTACTTAGCAAAATCACAAACATGACATAACAAAAAATAAGAAATAATAGTAGGCATGTCGTCTTCAAAAGGTAGTTGGTTTGATGTTGAAGATGAAGATGAAGATAAAAATGAGGAGTTGGAGATCAATGGGAAGGTGCTCAAGTTCAGAAACAAAATATGCAGAGATTGCGGTAAATGTGCATCTATATACATCTCAGAGTCTACTGCAAATTCTAACAAGCTGTACTACAAATGCGATAATAAGACTGTAATTTCTTTAGATGGTGCAAATCAAGTATGTATGCATATAGAGTACTTATAAGAGGATTGGGAAAGTTGCATGACGGTTTGGAAAGTGATAATGATATGAGAATTAAAGATAAGAAGATGATGGGGATGGGAATTAATAAACTTGTTGCAAAATCCGATTCAATCATTAGGCTATTGCATATTATCTTGTTCATGCTGGAGATGGAAATTAATAAACTTGTTCATGCTAAATATTATCTTATTCAATCATTAGGCTGATAATTAATAAACTTGCTGCAAAATACGATTCAATCATTAGGTTGTTGTATATTATCTTGTTCAATCATTATGAGTATAGAGTACTTAAAAGAGGATTGGGAAAGTTGCGTGACGGTTTGGAAAGTGATGATGATACGTGAATTAAAGACAAGAAAATGCTAGAGATGAGGATTAATAAACTTACTGCAAAATCAGATTCAATCATTAGGCTGCTGCATATTATCTTTGCATGATGTATATGCTTAGTGTTGCTCATAACTGAAGTATTAAGCTAGAAAGTAGTAGAAATTAAATTAAATAGTTGAATGAAAACTTCCATGTACTAAAGAAGCTCATGTATTATATTCAGTGATATGTGTTTTCAGTTCAATAAAATATTACACTTATGTTGTTGTAGTCAATATTCACCATCACTAGCAACATATTGCATTTTGCCTTTTCAGCTTATATGACAAGGGATTACAAACCAAATATTAACTACAACAACCCAAAAAAATAGTAATTTAGCATAAATAATTAATAAAACTATAAAATTAACAATTCTAAAAAAAAAAAACGAGCACACACCCTGCATCTTAGTTTTTTAAAGTCTACAATTAGGCTGTAATTACATATATATACTGCACTGTCGTAACAATGTATTCAAAAGTATCAAAATATCAAAATCAACATCACCATTTTCTGTAAATGTCCATGTTGTGCAAATTTTATTGTACTCGCAAGCGCACGAATCTATTGTAATATAGACTAATGGTGACGAGTGTCGATCCCACGAGAAGGTGGATTTTAATTGTGTGTAGAATTAATTTTGTAAATGGGTGATTGGATTTGTGGTGGAAATGATTTGGAATATGCTAAAACTTAAATTAAAATGGCGAGAATAAATTCTAAAATTGGAATTGAAATGGCGAGAATAAATTGAAGAAAATTCTATTGAGATGACGTACTTGGGTATCTGGATCCGTATCAACATGCATCATGGGCTAAATAATCCGTATTAATGCCAATTAAATCATGAGGGGGGAATCCACACCTCATGAACCACGCTCTAATCAATATGGTGCTAAAGGCTTATCGTGCCAAATAATAATAACCTTGTACTAGAGGGCCGGTGAAACCAAGGCGGTACTAGACAAGATTAGTATTATTTATCGACGAGAAGTCAAAACATCCACAAAAACTAGAGGGGAAGAGAAAATAAATTTACCAAATTAAGCCCATGACACATTTTGAGACTTCACCTTCAACCCAAGCTTGAAAGAAAATTAGCCACTCATAATTGAACTAGGGGCAAAATGAGAATTTATTAAAATACGAAGAAAATACAAGATGGAGAGGGAATTACAGAAAACAGAGTCCAAAAATGGATTCAGAGGTATCAAATTAGGGGGGAGAGACCCCCTTTTTATAGATACATGGAGTAAATCATGGCCATCGGATTAAAAACAGTTTGGACGCTCAGGATTGTGCCACGTCATCAGTCAACAGTCCACGGTTTGACCACGCGGATGAACAGTAACACGGTTTGACCCGGATGAACAGTAACGCGGTTTGGTTGAAAATAATCCTGTGTGATGCATGTACCGTACGCGAGATTTTTCGTCCACTGATATGTTGCCACGTCACCATCAACAGTACATAAGAATTTTAGCCCAACAGGATCGTGACACCTCATCAGTCAATGCCACATCATCAGTCAATGCCACGTCATCGTCTGTCTATGTGAACAGTGTCATGAACAGTAACGTATACAGAACCGTACACGTGAATAGTACCGTACATGTGAACAGTGCTATTTTTCCTTTTATGCTCCTCTTAAGGTTTTTGACCGTCCTGAGTTCAAAAGTGATGTCCGTTTTGCCATCTGATCTCTCATTTATTGTGAAATGACTATGATGCCCCTAAAATACATAAAATACTTAATTAAAATAAAACAAACGAAATTAAATCAAAAGAAGGTTAAATTCATAAAAGTAAAGGTGTTAGTAAAACTTGAAATGTAAAATGACGGTTTTCTCCTTTATAAATATGTATTTTCTACCACTCAACAGTCCATACTACTGCCATCATGTCATTTACTGTACAATATTTCTCTGCAACATAAAACTCTAATTCGTAGTTACCATGTTGGTAAAACAATATCTTATATGTAAATAAAAAGATTAATTTTTAAAGAAAAAAACTTACAGTCACTTTGAGCCACTGCTTTACCCTTCAAATGTCCCTTTTTTTTAAACTGGGGCAGATTGTGGAGCGGCCCCAATCAGATTTGCCTCTGCCTCTAATTTCAATGCCTGTTGTTGGTGGCACTTAAAATTGATCAAAAGCTATGTTTCTTGCTGTTGATGTATTCCTTTGTCTCTTTTTTGCTTTGCTTATTCGTGATGCTTCCTTTATTGTTGGTGTTTTCCTTGTGCTGAACCCCTTGTTGATTGTTTTGGGATAGGCGTTGAAGTATTAGGTGATGACTCAGCTATTGATTATAATTCATCATCATCCATCATTAACAAGTTTAATTCATTTAAATAAAGTTATGTTTTAGTTTAAAGATTGATTTTTAACTTTATTACCATTTATGAAACATCACATACTTGATGTAGATCCACCAGATGTTGAGTTTCCAGCAACGTTCACTCCTGTAAATGATGCTCCTGAGCTGAGGTTGCTGCCAAGTTCTTGTGATGCTTTTGTTCAACATAGTGACGTAAATTTTGTAATGTTAGTACACTCAATCCTTTAAATATGATTAAATTCATATTTCTCCCGATATATAGTGACAAAAATTCAATTTACATCCCAAAAAATGTAAAAAACATCAATTTACCCTCCATATGTAGTCACTCTAGGTGAGGGTAATTTGAAGATAACCTAATAGTAAGTAAAAAAAATTGAAAAATGAAATTCTAAGCAATTTCAAGCTAACCAATATATGTCTGGTCTTCTAATGTGCATTGGCTGGATTGACAGAGCAACCTTTTATATTGTAACAAATACCTCAAACGTATGAACAACGTGCTGTAATTTGAAGATAACTTAATAAGAACTATAAAAAATAAAAAATTAAATTCTAAGCAATTTCAAACTAACAAATATATGTCTGGTCTTCTTATGTGCATTGACTGGATCAACAGGGCAAACTTTTATATTATGACCAACATCTCGACAATATGAACAACACGTTGTGAAATTTCTTTTATATGCTGGTGGTTCATCAACCTCCCTTTTTTTACATGTCTTAGGCATGCCAGGTGGTCTTTGAACAATTAAAGGTAATATTTTATCAGCTTTAACATGTGGTCATTTAGATTTGTTCGGTAATGGATGGATAATGCCAAAATAGCACATTAAATATGCATTCTTTAAGAAATAAGGGGCAATATACTTTTCATAAGTAGTCATAATGTGAGTTATACAAGGCATTGCATGCTTACAAGGTAAGCCACTAATCTGTCACAACCCACAACTACATGTATACTTATCAAGGTTGACAATATAAGACTCTTGGCATGTTTCAACTTTATATAAGGCGTCACATGCTGGTATGATGTGATAATTCATACCAATCTTCAACACATTGTTTATCTTCTTGTTAATAAAAGCATGAACATCACTTGGCCACTTCTAATAAGTTTGTCTTATCTCAATTACTGCTTTCATCATCCATTTCCTAATGTGTTCCACTAAAGCCATAACTGGTGCTTTCCTCATTTCACCAAGCCATGCATTCCAACTCTCTATCATATTGTTTGTTGTGCAATCACTGTTGTGCAAATTTTAATGTACTCGCAAGCGCACGAATCTATTGTAGTATAGACTAATGGTGACGAGTGTCGATCCCACGAGGAGGTGGATTTTAATTATATATAGAATTAATTTTGTAAATGGGTGATTGGATTTATGGTGGAAATGATTTGGAATATGCTAAAACTTAAATTAAAATGGCGAGAATAAATTCTAAAATTGGTATTGAAATGGCGAGAATAAATTGACGAGAATTATATTGAAATGACGTACTTGGGTATCTGGATCCGTATCAACATGCATCATGGGCTAAATAATCCGTATTAATGCCAATTAAATCATGAGGGGGGAATCCACACCTCATGAACCACGCTCTAATCAATATGGTGCTAAGGGCTTATCGTGCCAAATAATAATAACCTTATACTAGAGAGCCGGTGTAACCAAGGCGGTATCTAGACAAGACTATTATTATTTGTCGACGAGAAGTCAAAACATCCACAAAAATTAGAGGGGAAGAGAAAATAAATTTACCAAATTAAGCCCATGACACATGTTGAGACTTCACCTTCAACCCAAGCTTGAAAGAAAATTAGCCACTCATAGTTGAACTAGGGGCAAAATGGGAATTTATTAAAATACGAAGAAAATACAAGATGGAGAAGGAATTACAGAAAATGGATCCCAAAAATGGATTCAGAGATATCAAATTAGGGGGGGAGGCCCCCTTTTTATAGATACATGGAGTAAATCATGGCCATCGGATTAAAAACAGTTTGGACGCTCAGGATTGCGCCACGTCATCAGTCAACAGTCCACGGTTTGACCACGCGGATGAACAGTAACACGGTTTGACCCGACTTGGAACAGTAACGCGGTTTGACCCGGATGAACAGTAACGCGGTTTGGTTGAAAATAATCCTGTGTGATGCATGCACCGTACGCGAGATTTTTCGTCCACTGATATGCTGCCACGTCACCATCAACAGTACATAAGAATTTTAGTCCAACAGGATCGTGACACCTCATCAGTCAATGCCACATCATCGGTCAATGCCACGTCATCATCCGTCTATGTGAACAGTGTCGTGAACAGTAACGTATACAGTACCGTACACATGAATAGTACCGTACATGTGAATAGTGCCATTTTTCCTTTTATGCTCCTCCTAAGGTTTTCGACCGTCCAAAAAGTGATGTCCGTTTTGCCGTCTGATCTCTCCTTTATTGTGAAATGACTATAATGCCCCTAAAATACATAAAATACTTAATTAAAATAAAACACATGTAATTAAATCACAAGAAGGTTAAATATATAAAAGTAAGGGTTGTTAGTAAGACTTAAAATGTAAAATGACGGTTTTCTCCTTTATAAATATGCATTTTTTAACACTCAACACACCCCCCAACCAGCTTATTGCTAGTCCCTAGCAAATAAAGCGAAAACAAAATTCAAATTCAAAATAATTTTTTTTTTGTTTTAATAGAAACACTCGTATTTATTCCATCAGATTAATGATAGCAATCAAATAAAAGTATAAGCATTATCTCCAGTCTAAAGCAACATCACACCCACATCAACCATCCACATGAATTAGCCCAGTAGACTTTGTTTTAGCTACTCTCAAGAATGACATGTCAAACCCCAAATCTCACTGGAAGTAGTGACACTCTCACAAATAAATTAATCCCAATAAAAATAACCACTCCAATGAATGGTAATTGAGAGAGAAAATAATAAAGAAGTGATATCACATGCTCTCACCAAGATGAAATAAATATGCCCTCAGCTTAGAAATAATACGATCTCAAGTCAAATAAAATGTTAGTCAACCCACTTTATTTATCTTTTTTTTTTTAATTATGCATCACTACATCTTTTTAGCCCATATAACTAGCTTCTACTTCAAACTATAGTTCCCTAAAATCAAGAAGGACTTTTATTAGGATGAAACGTAGGCTAGGGACATGGCTAACAAAGAAGGAAAATAAGGAAAACAAAGTGTATGTTTGAGAAAAATGCAGAGAATTTTTTTTTTTTTTGGAAGTTGCAAGGTGGATTTCACCTATTTTTATTCTTTTGAAACAACAACTTTTGTTTTTGTTTTTGTTTTTTTGTTTTTTTTGTTTTTTTTGCTTTTATTTGGCATAACTTCACTGAACAAAATAATTATTTACATTTTCTCAAACATAAATAGGTGATGAAACTTATAAGATATCGGGTAATACTCCAAATCGGAGTGGGTCAAGATGATAAGTTGACAAAGAAAAGGTTTTTTTTTTTTTTTTTTTTTTTTTTTTTTTTTTTTTAAGGCTCAAAAGGGTTAACTATGGATATTAAATAAAAGGGATGGCTTGAAAGGCTCAAACGGATCAAAGATAGCCTCTCCATCGTCTTTTAGGGCTCTAAATAATCTTCCATATCTACTAGTTAGATGGGCCTCCAAATGTAGCAACACACTCTTTTTTCTTTTTCTTTTTTCTTTTTTTTTTATTTTACAATTTTTTTTAAGGGTTAACTCAAAAGTAATTTAGAGATCGTGTATAAAATAATAAACTGCTAAGCTGTATAAAGAGTGGGCAAAAGGATTATTCTCCAAGAAAAATAATAGGCTCAAAAACTCACTTGGTACTTATTATGACATGTTCATTCCTTCAAGCAACTCACATTTGTCTCCGACATCAACATGTAAAGTAGCAAACATAGCGTAACATCTGTTAACATATATGTTTTCATAATGTTGATTTTGATGATAACAAACAAGATTAAGAATGATTAATCTTTTAAGCTCAAATTATTTTTTATATATTTTAAATAAATCATTATTTTCATATTATAAATGTTTTATATTTAATGGAAAAATGATTTTATGAAAAATGATTCTTTAAATACATGAAATGTTTGTCATCATCAAAAAGGGGGAGATTGTTAACATATATGTTTCCGTAATATTGATTTTGATAATAACAAACAAGATTAAGAATGATTAATCTTTTAAGCCCAAATTATTTAATATTCTTTTTAAATAAAATCATTATTTTTACATTATAAAGGTTTTATATTTAATGGAAAAATGATTTTATGAAATTGATTGTTTTTATTCTTTTAAATAAATCATTATTTTCACATTATAAATGTTTCATATTTAATGGAAAAATGATTTTATGAAATTGGTTGTTTTTCAAAGTTTATGGTTTAATTGAAAGAATTTTGAAAACTTTGAAATAAATAAGTATTGCTTGAAATTTTGGAGAATGACTTATTTGAAAAGTGTCATAGCATTTTGGGCTATATCATAATTTCAGAAAATTTTGAGATTAACAAAGCATTACTTATAAATTCTGAAATTGGACCTATTTGCAAAGTTTTATAACGTTTTGGGCCGTAATATAGTTTTGTAAAGTTTTGGGGTCAAACTGTAATTTCAGAAAATAGTGCACTGTACAGGTTACTGTAGCAAACGGCTAACCGTTTATTTAAAACGGTTAACCGATAATTTCCAGAAAGCATGTTCTGCAAAGTATTGTTAAAATGATGATTCTGGAAACTAACGGTGAACCGTTTACTGAAAACGGTTAACCGATTATTTCCAGATTGCTAACCTTGAACCGTTTAGTAAGAACGGTTAAACCAAATTTGTTTTGCAGGTCTCTGGAAATTAACGGCGAAAGGGTAAGCCTAAACGGCTAACCGTTTATTTGAAAATTGCCCCAACGGTAACTTTGACCGGCCTAAACGGTTAACCGTTAATGGTTAACGGCGAACCGTTTTCGAGCAGACAGTCTATAACGGCTAGTTTTTCAGCTCCAACTATAAATATGCTCAATCCAATTCAAAAAAAAAAAAAGGAGATTTCCAACAATCATCATTGAGCAAAATATAGAGAATACAACTTTCATTGAGCTTTAAATCTTTGTATTCATCTCATTCATTCACACATTGAGCTTTCACTTGTGATCAAATACATTGTGTGAGAGAGATTCATTTGTAATCCTTTTTGTAAAATCAAGTTAAAAGATTGTAAGTGTTGGGATACACTTGGGTTAAGAGATTGGGGATAATCTCTTGTTGTAAAGGTCCATTGACACCTTGAAAGTCAATTGTAAGCGTTTGAAGCCTTGGGAGGCTAGCTTAGTGAAATCCTCAAGCCCGGTATGCTTGGAGGCGTGGACGTAGGCGGGGATTGCCGAACCACGTAAAAATCCTTGAGTTTGCTTTCTCTTCCCTTACTCATTTATTATTGTGCTTTTATTGAATTTATTGTTTTCAATTTGATTAAGGCAATAGATTAAATTGTTGAGCGAATTGCTTAGCTTAAATTTTAAAATTCCAATTCACCCCCCCTCTTGGGTTGCCTAGTTAGTATTTCATTTGGTATCAGAGCAAGGTGCTCTTGTGTAGACTTAACCGTCTAGAGTTAAAGATCCATAGCAACCCAAATTAGCTCAACCATCATGGAAGGCCAATCTATCACTAGACCTCTATTTTTCGATGGAAATGATTATCCTTATTGGAAAACTAGGATGAGAATTTATTTACAAGCTTTAGATTATGAAATTTGGGAAGTTGTTTGTAATGATTTATTCATTCTTAGAAAGAATGCTTTAAGTGAGTTGGATAAGAAAAATATGTCTTTAAATTCCAAGGCTATGAATGCTTTATTTTGTGCCTTAGATAAAAATGAATTTCATAGAGTTTCAAATTGTTCTAATGCTTATGAAATTTGGAGAAAACTTGAAATTGTGTATGAGGAGACTACAAACGAGGAGGAATTTCATGAAGTGTCGAATTTGGCACTTATGGCAATTGGAGATGAATCGGATGATGAACTTGATGAGGTAAGTGATCCAACCTATGATGAATTGTATGATGCTTTTAAAGAAATGCATGATGAGTTGATGAAATTTGGTAAAAAGAATGCATGCCTTAAAACGAAATTGCTAGAATCTACAAATGAAAAGGATGCCATGCAAAAATGCAATGAGTCATTGAATGAGAAGATTAAAGGATTAGAATTAGATAATAAAACCTTGCATAATAGAGTTGCATTATCAAATGAGAAACTTAGCACTTCACATGAGCATCTAGAATCATATGTAGATGACTTGAAAAATGAAAATGATGCTTTACAGAAATGCAATGATTCATTAAATGAAAAGATTAAAGGACTAGAGTTGGATAATAAATTGTTACATGATAGGATTGCATCATTTAAATGTCAACAAAGTATTTCGTATGAGCATGAAAAATCACATGTTGATAAATTGATGAATGAAAATGATGTGCTTAAGAAAAAGAGTAATGAGCTCAATGAAATTGTGTTAAAATTCACAAATGGTCAAAAGAACTTAGAAAAATTACTAAGCACTCAAAAATGTGTGTTTGATAAAGGAGGACTTGGGTATAAGCCTTATTTGAAACAAAAATATTATAAGAATTATTTTGTTAAGGCTACCTCCACAAGTGATCATAAAATTGTTTGTCATTATTGCAATCAAAATGGTCATATGAAGAATAGATGTCCAATTAAGAGACATGTATATTATGGAGTCAAGTGTATTTGGGTTCCAAAAGGAACCATTGCTAACACTCAAGGACCCAAGAATATTTGGGTACCAAAGGGTACAACTTGAATTTGTTTTGTAGGTACCACAATCAAGGAATGGTGGAGAAGTTCCTTGATGAAAGCTTGTGAGGATATTCACTTGAATATGAGCTAGGAGAAAAAGATGAGGCAAGATGATTTAATTATTTTGGTAACAATTCTTGCCATATTAATTTTGTTGAATGAATCATGATAAATGAATTTGCGAAAGTATGCTTGTATGTTTACATGATTGAATTATCATTGTGTTTAACATTGAGTGCTTTATCATGATGCATGGCTATATATATATATGATGATAACTTGTCAACTCATCATGATGGATTTGTTTTTATTTTAATGATTATGTAATGCCTAAGCATGATAAATAAGTGATATGCTTTAATTCTCAATCTTAGAATACTTACATATTTCATGATTGTGTGATGTATATACATGATAGATAAGTTATATGTTATTTCTTGCATTAGAAATTATCATGGTGGATAATTAGAAAATCATGCATTTGAGATTTTTTTTGTAATGATTTTGCCATTGAGTATAAATTTTCATGACCTATAACTCTACATCAAAATGGAGTTGTAGAGAGAAATGATAGGTCTATTCAAAAAATGGTTAAGACCACATTGATTAGACATCATCTCAATAATACTCTCTATGAGTTTTGAAAATATAGAAAACCCAACATTAGTTATTGCAAAGTTTTTTGGATGCAAATGTTTTATTTTGAACACAAAAGATAATCTTGGCAAATTTGATCCAAAATTTGATGTTTGTATTTTTCTTGGCTATTCAAACATAAGCAAAACTTATAGAGTATATAACAAAAGAACTTTGATTGTGGAAGAATTTATACATGTTATATTTGATGAGTCTAATTCTTCCTCTATGGAGAAAGTTGTTGTTGATGATAATATAGATGAAAAGCTACAAGAAGATTATCAAATGATAGCCAAAAGAATTTACAGGTAGTTGCGACTGTGGCTCACATCTTCCTCTGGTTTTACGTCCAGAAACGGCTTGAACGCCCTCTATGGGTCGAAGATAGGCTTCCTATCCAGTTTTCTTATAAACTGGCAAACAGGGTCGTTTATAGTCAGATTCCCGAGACTATATCGTGCATGCTCTTTCTGGAATAATGGCCATAACTGGAGAATCGCTCCTTGCACATATCCACTGGGATGCGTTTCAAGAGAAAAAAGGATATCATCCAATGACTCCTTATTCAAGCCATCCCTAATGAATTGAATCTTATCTTCCCTATTATCAGACACCATTCCTAAAGAACATGGGTTTTTATTGCAACTCATTCTGGCACACTTATGACAAGCAACAGAAATTCTTCGAGCTCGTCGTTTTCTTGCATAATTTCCTTTACCACAACCAGGCATGTATGCAATAAATTTTGGAGGTAACTCACATGCCGATCGTACTTTAGCCTCGATTAACCAACGGATGTCAGTAGGTATGTTATTCCTCATGAGTAATCGCATGCGTTCGGACCGAGCTTTATAGATCGTAAGGAGAGCATTCTGAGGAAGTGAAGGGAATCGCTTGTGAAGCTTCGCTAGAGTCTCATTTTTGTCCATACTTTCGCCTCAGAATATCAGTTATTATGGGAAACTGAAGTAACCGACTTGATTGTCACGGAGTACCGTTATCCGCCACTTCACCGGGGTAACAAACTAAAGCACACAAACAGAAAAACAAATTAAAACACATAAAGAAAATTAAAATCGTCCTCTTATTGAATTTACCTCAAGCTCCAACTGGATGTCGTAAACACTTCTCTCAATGTCTCTGAGTTGGCTTTCTAAACCCTCAACATACGCTACTAACTCTGGTGGTTGTAGAGCCCAAATGCGTTGTGTTTTACAAAATTGAATCTGCCTTTTGAGATGAGTTTTGACACGTTGAAGTGGTTTAAGAATGTTCAAGAGGAACGGTCTAAGTATGAGACTCATGATTAACAATGATAAGAGAAAACTTAATGGTAAAATAAACACACTTATGCAAAAACAATTTCAATTAGCAAAAGAATAATATAAAGAAAGAAAACAAAATCAAATCAACGAAAAGAAAGAAAACAAAATCAAATCAACGAAAAGAAAGAAAACAAAATCAAATCAACGAAAAGAAAGAAAAAAAATCAATTCAAATCTGGTGGGTCACTCAAATTTATTTCGGTGTCTTCTCCACGTGGTTGGTATTCTAGATATGGCTTTAATCTTTGACCATTAACTTTAAACGTGACACCGTTCTTTGGGTCCTTAATTTCAATTACCCCATGTGGAAAAACAGTATGAACAATAAAGGGACCAGACCAACGAGAGCGTAACTTACCTGGGAATAGGTGCAAGCGAGAATTGAATAAAAGCACTTTCTGACCTGGAGTGAAAGATTTTCTCATAATTTGCTTGTCATGGAAGACTTTCATTCGTTGCTTGTAAATCTTGGCATTTTCGTACGCATCATTGCGAATTTCTTCAAGTTTTGCCAGCTGTAATCTTCTTTCTGAGCTGGCTTGCTGCATGTCAAAATTGAATTTCTTGATGGCCCAATATGCACGATGCTCGAGTTCCACAGGTAGGTGGCAAGTTTTTCCATACACTAGCCTGTAGGGTGACATCCCAATCGGGGTCTTGAAAGCCGTTCTATATGCCCATAAGGCATCATCAAGTCTTAATGACCAATCTTTTCTGTCCGGCCTCACCGTCTTTTCTAATATGTGCTTTATTTCTCGATTGGAGATCTCAACTTGGCCACTGGTTTGCGGATGATACGGGGTCGCCACTTTGTGTGTGATTGAATACTTTGTCAAAAGAGTTTTGAATGATTTTTTACAAAAGTGGGCACCACCATCGCTGATTATTGCTCGAGGGAATCCAAAGCGCGAGACAATGTTGCTTTTCAAAAATCCTATCACCACCTTGTGATCATTGGTCCTACATGGAATTGCTTCTACCCATTTTGATACGTAGTCAACAGCAACCAATATGTATTGATGGCCAAAAGAAGGGGGAAAGGGTCCCATGAAGTCGATACCCCATACGTCAAAAATCTCAACCACTAAAATTGGATTTAGTGGCATCATATTTCTTCGCGTAATGCTCCCCATTCGTTGACACCTATCACATGAAGAACAGAAAGTGTAAGCGTCTCGAAATATAGTTGGCCAATAGAAACCACATTGTAAAACTTTAGTCGCTGTTTTCTTAGCACTGAAATGGCCTCCACAAGCTTGTTCATGGCAGAATGAAAGAATATTCTGAATTTCACTTTCTGGGACACATCGTCTAACAATTTGGTCTGCACAATACTTGAACAAATACGGGTCATCCCAAAAGAAATTCTTTATCTCTGCAAAGAATTTTGCCTTGTCTTGCTTGGTCCAATGCTCAGGAAGTTTACCTGTAACAAGATAATTAACTATATCAGCATACTAAGGTAATACTTCCACACTCATTAATTGTTCATCTGGAAATGACTCATTCAATATTAATGGCTCTGTAATTGTGTCAAAATGGAGACGAGAGAGGTGGTCCGCCACAACATTTTCTGTCCCTTTCTTATCTTTGAATTCCAAGTCAAACTCCTGCAAAAGTAACACCCAACGAATTAGTCTGGCTTTTGTATCTTTTTTTGTGAGAAGATATTTAAGAGCAGCATGATCTGTGAATATAATTATTTTACAACCAATGAGATAAGATCGAAATTTTTCTAATGCAAACACTACTGCTAGCATTTCTTTTTCAGTAGTTGAATAGTTCAACTGTGCATCATTCAATGTCATACTAGCATAATAAATAACATGGGGAATTCGATCAACTCTTTGTCCTAATACTGCTCCTACTGCATAATCAGATGCATCACACATGAGTTCAAATGGTAAGCTCCAGTTCGGGGCCTGAATGATGGGTGATGATGTCAACAACTGTTTTAATTTTTCAAACGCCATAAGACATGAATCATTAAAGATAAAAGGTACATCCTTAGCAAGTAAATTACATAAGGGTCTAGAAACTTTGCTAAAATCTTTAATGAAACGTCTATAGAAACCAGCATGCCCAAGGAAAGATCTTACTTCTCTGACTGTTTTGGGTGGAGGAAGATTAGAAATGAGATCCACCTTGGCTTTGTCAACCTCAATACCTTTGCTCGAAATGATGTGACCGAGAACAATACCTTGTTTTACCATAAAATGGCATTTCTCCCAATTTAAGACCAAGTTCTTCTCGATACATCTCTGCAGAACTAGTGTTAGATGATGTAAACATTGATCAAACGAATCACCAAAGACAGAAAAGTCATCCATAAAGACTTCAAGGAATCGGTCAACCATATCAGAAAAAATGCTCAACATGCATCGTTGAAATGTAGCAGGTGCATTACATAATCCAAATGGCATTCTCCTATATGCAAATGTGCCAAAAGGGCAAGTGAAAGTAGTTTTCTCTTGATCTTTTGGTGCTATGGGAATCTGATTATATCCTGAGTAGCCATCTAGAAAGCAATAAAATTCATGGCCTGCTAATCTATCAAGCATTTGATCAATAAATGGTAAAGGAAAATGGTCTTTACGTGTGACAGAATTCAACTTTCTATAATCAATGCATACAGGCCATCCTGTAGTTACTCTAGTGGGTATCAATTCATTATCAGCATTGGTAACTACTGTGACTCCTGACTTTTTGGGGACAACTTGTACAGTACTAACCCATGAACTATCAGAAATGGGGTAAATGATACCAGCATCTAATAGCTTAAGGACTTCTGTTCTAACAACTTCTTTCATATTAGGATTTAACCGACGTTGCATTTCCCTAGTAGATTTAGCATTTTCATCAAGGTGAATGTAATGCATGCAGTCTACTGGGTTTATACCTTTGATATCTGCTATGGTCCATCCTAATGCCCTTTTATGCTCTTTTAAAACATCCAACAACTTACCTTTTTGTTCGTCATTTAGGGATGATGAAATGATTACCGGCAGAGTACTTTCTTCTCCCAAAAATGCATATTCCAATGTGTTGGGCAATGGTTTGAGCTCGAGTTTCGGTGGTGATTCTGATGATGGGATGAGTTTCTTCTCTGATAGTGCTAGTTGTTCAACTCTTGACTTCCATTTATTAGTGTCCATGGATGGTGCTGAGTCAAGTAGGGCGTTGACCTCATCGACCGATCTGTCAATATCAAAATCAAAACCAAAGTGAGTTAAACATGTTTGTAAAGGATCATCACTAAGGTTTGAAACAAAAGTATCATCAACTAATGCTTCAATTAAATCCACATCAACAATTCCATCATCTGCACTGTGAGGTTGTTTGGCAATGTTGAAGATGTTTAGCTCCATAGTCATGTTGCCGAAAGACAACTGCATATTTCCAGTCCTGCATTGAATGTGAGCATCCGCAGTTGCCAAGAAAGGTCGGCCTAGGATAATGGGAATGTGCTTCCTTGAATCCTGTATAGGTTGAGTGTCAATTACAATGAAATCAACAGGAAAATAAAACTTGTCTACCTGGATAAGCACATCCTCCACAATACCACGAGGTATTTTTGTGGACCGATCTGCAAGCTGTAACACCACTGGAGTTGGGTGTAATTCTCCAAGTCCAAGTTTCACAAATACAGAATAAGGCAACAAATTTACACTAGCTCCTAAATCCAACAAAGCATTCTCAATTGTGTGGTTCCCTATGCTACATGAGATAGTGGGGGAGCCTGGGTCTTTGCATTTTAAAGGAATTTTATGTTGGAGTATAGAACTAACGTTTTCTGTTAAAAATGCCTTCTTTTGAACATGCATGTTTCTCTTTTTAGTACAAAGGTCTTTAAGAAACTTGGCATAAGATGGAACTTGCTTAATAGCATCAAGTAAAGGGATGTTAACACTTACCTGTTTGAAGATTTCAAGAATCTCACCTGTGGATTTTCCCTTCTTGCCTTTAGCTAACCTCTGGAGAAATGGAGCTTTCGGAACATATTCTCGTGGGTTGATTTCTTCTTTCTCCTCCGGTGGTGAGTCCTCAACACTCACAGGAACAATTTGATTTTCTTTTCTCACCGGCATCTCCACTTTGTTGTCGACTTCTTTTCCTTTTCGCAAGGTCATGACAGCTTTGACCTCTCCATGCTGCTGTGGTGAACTGGTACTTGCTTCATGTACTCCTTTAGGATTAGGCACTGGTTGACTTGGAAACTTGCCTTTCTCAACAGTCATTGCCAAGGTCTGAACTGAAGAAGCAAGTTGTCCCACCATCTTCTCGAGGCTTGAAACTGATTGGGCTTGTGAGTTGAAGCCCGCTCCCAATTCATTTCGTAGTCCATCAATGGTGCGGTTCTGTTGCTCAATCGTAGAGTGAGTAAGATTTTTGAGATTCTGGAATGAATCCTCCCATGGTCTAGGTTGAGAGTAGTTCTGGTTCTGATTGTATGGTCTAAATGAGGGCTGAGAGGCTTGAGGAATTTGCGGAATTGGTTGCATTGGTGGAGCTGGAGCTGCTGGTCCATTCTGTTGGAATCCTTGAGACCATGAAAAATTGGGGTGGTCTCTCCATCCAGGATTATATGTGTTGGAGTATGGGTTGTAATTCGATGGTTTTCTCATTACACCTATGGCATTGGCTTGATCTGAGTATGAGTCATGGTCATGTGGTTCTGTTGATTTAGCAGTCGATAACGATGCTATTTGTCGAGCAAGACCTTCAACCATCTCCTTGACTTCTTTGATTCCCGAAGTTGACTCGCCAATTTGAACCTCATTCACTCCTTTAATTCTTCTAGTATTCCTGAGTGATCGACTCCGTTGTTGGGAATTATCTGCTTGTCGCTGGAAGAATTCCCAAATTTCTAATGCACTTTTTGACATTAGCTCTCCTCCACTTGTTGCCATTAGCCATTCTTGCACATTCGGTAGTAATCCCTCCAAAAAATATTGACATTGGTGCCATTTCTCGTACCCATGATGTGGACACTTCAAGAGTAGCCCATTGAATCGCTCCCATGTTTCGAAAAATTGCTCGTCCTCTTTCTGAGTAAACTCTGAGATTTCCCTGCGAATAGAATTGGTTTTATGCACTGGGAAATATTTGTTCAAAAATTTAGTTACCATTTGTTCCCATGATGAAATGCTATTAGCAGGCAACGTATTTAACCATGAACGAGCTCTATCCTTTAAAGAAAATGGGAATAGTCTAAGTTTAACATCATCATCTGAAAAATTCTCATATTTGAATGTTTGACAAATGGCATGAAAATCATTCAAATGATTATATGGATCCTCATTTTCTAGGCCATAAAATGTAGGGAGACAATTTAACACACTAGGTTTTAATTCAAAACTCCTAGCAGCTACATTTGGGTATCTTATGCATGACGTGCTCAAATTAGCTAAGGGACTAAAATAGTCCTTAAATGGCCTCTCCTGTGGTGCTTGTAAATCCATTTTATTTTTAACGTGTTTGTGTGTGCGAAGTGTTTTTTCTAATTCAAGGTCTATAGGTTCAAGATTAGGTAATAATGACCTACGACCATGCATGCAAAATAAATAAAATAAAAATAAAGATGCAAACAAAACAAAAAATAAAGATGGGAACAAAACAAAAAAAAAAAGAAGAGGGAGAAATTACGATACTAACCTTATTGCGCTATTACAACCTTTGTATAAAAATACACAAAAATAAATACGTGAAAGAAATTAACTAAAAATTAAATTAATAAGATAAACAAAAAAAAATTACAAAGAAAAATAAATGGAAAATTAAATTACAGAATTTTAAAGAAGAGAAAAAGAAAAGAAATACTAACCTTTAAATGTAGATTCACTTTTTTTTCTTTTTTTTTTAATTAAAAAAAATACAAGAAAACAAATAAAAGAAATTATTCAAAAAAAATTAATTCTATGAATTAAAATTACTTACCTCCCCGGCAACGGCGCCAAAAACTTGTTGTGCAAATTTTAATGTACTCGCAAGCGCACGAATCTATTGTAGTATAGACTAATGGTGACGAGTGTCGATCCCACGAGGAGGTGGATTTTAATTATATATAGAATTAATTTTGTAAATGGGTGATTGGATTTATGGTGGAAATGATTTGGAATATGCTAAAACTTAAATTAAAATGGCGAGAATAAATTCTAAAATTGGTATTGAAATGGCGAGAATAAATTGACGAGAATTATATTGAAATGACGTACTTGGGTATCTGGATCCGTATCAACATGCATCATGGGCTAAATAATCCGTATTAATGCCAATTAAATCATGAGGGGGGAATCCACACCTCATGAACCACGCTCTAATCAATATGGTGCTAAGGGCTTATCGTGCCAAATAATAATAACCTTATACTAGAGAGCCGGTGTAACCAAGGCGGTATCTAGACAAGACTATTATTATTTGTCGACGAGAAGTCAAAACATCCACAAAAATTAGAGGGGAAGAGAAAATAAATTTACCAAATTAAGCCCATGACACATGTTGAGACTTCACCTTCAACCCAAGCTTGAAAGAAAATTAGCCACTCATAGTTGAACTAGGGGCAAAATGGGAATTTATTAAAATACGAAGAAAATACAAGATGGAGAAGGAATTACAGAAAATGGATCCCAAAAATGGATTCAGAGATATTAAATTAGGGGGGGAGGCCCCCTTTTTATAGATACATGGAGTAAATCATGGCCATCGGATTAAAAACAGTTTGGACGCTCAGGATTGCGCCACGTCATCAGTCAACAGTCCACGGTTTGACCACGCGGATGAACAGTAACACGGTTTGACCCGACTTGGAACAGTAACGCGGTTTGACCCGGATGAACAGTAACGCGGTTTGGTTGAAAATAATCCTGTGTGATGCATGCACCGTACGCGAGATTTTTCGTCCACTGATATACTGCCACGTCACCATCAACAGTACATAAGAATTTTAGTCCAATAGGATCGTGACACCTCATCAGTCAATGCCACATCATCGGTCAATGCCACGTCATCATCCGTCTATGTGAACAGTGTCGTGAACAGTAACGTATACAGTACCGTACACATGAATAGTACCGTACATGTGAATAGTGCCATTTTTCCTTTTATGCTCCTCCTAAGGTTTTCGACCGTCCAAAAAGTGATGTCCGTTTTGCCGTCTGATCTCTCCTTTATTGTGAAATGACTATAATGCCCCTAAAATACATAAAATACTTAATTAAAATAAAACACATGTAATTAAATCACAAGAAGGTTAAATATATAAAAGTAAGGGTTGTTAGTAAGACTTAAAATGTAAAATGACGGTTTTCTCCTTTATAAATATGCATTTTCTAACACTCAACAATCACACTTTACAAACTTATCAAAGACATGCACTGACCAATGCTTGGGGTTTAACTTTCTCAGCCATTGAAATGCATTTTCATTAATTTTTTGTATGTTATTCATTGCGCTCACAAAAACATCTTTACTCGATGCTCTAACTGCCCTCCAAAACTCATCCCTCAACTCCACTTAAGGGAATCTTGTCTTAAGGTTCGCAAACATATGTCTCGCACATAACTTATTTTATGCTCTAGTGAACTCCAAATGACGTGCATTAAGTACTCTTTTTTGCATGTTAGTCACGAATGTCAATTGCCTGTCATTAGTTAAATACGCTTGCAAGTGGTCTAAAAATCAAGTCCAGCTTTGAGTATTTTCAAATTCACAAACACAAATTGCAATGGGAAATATCCTCTTATTTGTATCTAAACTTACTTATGATAACAACACACCTTCTAATTACCCCTTTAAGTGACATTCATCAAGCCCTATCAACGACTTACAACCCTCCTCAAACACATCTCTAAGGTCTGGGAAGCTCACCATAAACCTTTGAAACATGCACTTATGAACATATGTGTCATGCTTTATCACATTCAGCAAGGTCAATGCCACTGGCTTTTTCTATTTGATGACATTTGCATAATCCCACAATGATTTGAAGCTGTCAACATGGTCACCATTAGCAGCTGATTTTAAAATTCTTCTCTTTGGCTTATAGACCTTTTGTGGAACAACAATCACCCATGCATTTTTTTAGATCATCGACAAACGTGTCCACACATATCCTTAGATCAGCAAGCACTTTATTGCGGTACTTTCTTGCTATCCAAGCTTCAATTACCTCAGGATTGTTATCAAGGCCTTCATAAGTGTGTATGCTGTGCAAAACCCGAATTTGAAAGCACTTGCCCCAGTTTTGAAGTGCAGCATATACTCTAATTGGGCACTTGTTTGCACAGCAACCACACAAAATCTTTTTTCTCTCGAACTTGATCCTCCTACCCTTGAAACTCCATTGAATACAGTAATCCTTCAGAGCCCATGTCAATTCTCTGAAATTCTTGAACATCATTCCCTCTTTAAATTCAATTGGTTATGTACCCTCTCTAAACATTTTCCTGCCCAATGCATAAGACATCTTGCTAAATTGATGCTCGTCCTCTGAGTCTGAAAGTGGCCTATTGTCGCCATTATCATTTTCATATCCATCAAGTAAGTCATCATCTTCTTCGTTTTGAGCTTTGTCTTAAGGCTGACTCTTATATACTCTTGTGGCTCCACGCATATCATCTTCTCATTCAAACTAGATATAAAAGTCTATTTCCTCAGCTAGTAGCATCTCATCATCTTTATCTACATGTCTTGTTGGACCTGCACCATCATCATTCTTACTTGATTTACTCTTTTTACTTTTCTTGGATGAGTTCATGACTTGCTCCGAATCTACAAAGTTGGTATTTCTTTTATTTTTTACAGGCTTCTTATCAGCCTTAACTGTAGTAGAATGAGGCATCCTCTAATTTGCAATCCTTTGAGAAGCTCTAATTTGGACAGTAACAACCTTATTCTTGTTAGCTTACTTATGTGAATTGGTGATAGTAACAGGTGACTTGTTAACATTTTTCCATTTTCTTTTACTAGGTTTAGTTTGTATAATCTCTTATAGAAAATTCTCAGTAGGCACTATATCTTCTACTTCTTTAGTTGGTACCTCTGATTGAGAATGTGTAGTCATTGATCTTCTAAACCTATGGGATGTATTATTCTTTAAGAATTGGGATAATAGTGGATCAACAACCTCAACATCTTTCTCATCAGCTTCCACTACAAAGTCATTTAAGACTTTATCAACAACATAAAAATCATATAAGTGATCACTATGCTTTGAAAGGTGTACGGAGTCAGTCTCACCCTCATCAGCACCATTTTCTAGACCACAATCACCTGAAGGATAGTTAAATACAAGCATTGATAACGGGGTTTTGTCAAACTGAGGTGGTAATGTTGTTGCTGGTATTAGAAATAAGGTTTGGTCAAATTGTGGTAGTAGTTCTAATGTGACTTGATTAAATTTAGAAATGTTTTATCTGGAGCCCCTTTTGTAGGTATGACAAAGCTACCAAACACATTGGGTTGTATATTGTTGTTAATAGGTGCCTTTAATTTCTCTAGCACTTTTCATATAGTTTGGATATCAAGTTTGACTTTAGGTGATGATTCATGAATAGAATCTGGATATGGTCTGGACTTCAAACTAGTAATTTGAGCTGTGGTTTTTGTTGTAAGCTCAGTTCTGCTGTAATGGTGGGTTCAGTTGTGGTTTGTATTTCAAAATTGTTAGCTTCTGCTATAGTATCAAGTTCAGTTGTGGTTTGTGTTTGTAGATCATCTTCTACTGCAGTGGTGCCCTCAGTTGTAGACTCTAGTTATGGAATAGAGAGCCTAGAAAATTTGGTCTCTGAAATTTTTCTTGAACTTTTTCTTACCACTAACTTTCTTTTGCCACCTCTTTTTCTAGTTGCAATTGCATGTACTTGTTGTTGTGCTTTAACATTGTCGGTTGGTTGCCTCGGAAACATAAATAACACATTTTGAGGTTTAACATTAGGCCCAGCAGCAACATCTTCTATATCATCCTCAAATAACCTCCTTTTAATCACATTTGGCATATTAAGTGCTACGATGGTTGTTGGTGGTTAAATACTAATGCTATTAGTGTCAATGTGTAAGTGTACACAACAAGTAATAAAGTGATGAGTATTCAAGATCGTCTCCACAGGGATTGATGTTATCAGATTTGCTACAACAATCTTAACAGTGTAGATTTTGTG
The DNA here is from genome assembly GCF_022201045.2 of Citrus sinensis. Lineage (NCBI taxonomy): Eukaryota > Viridiplantae > Streptophyta > Magnoliopsida > Sapindales > Rutaceae > Citrus > Citrus sinensis. The sequence continues at coordinate 27,374,357 of NC_068558.1, read as the reverse complement.
CTAAAATAAAATAAACAATTGATGAAACTAATTTACTAATTAAAATAAAAACGCAATAAATAAAATGCAACAAAATAAACTATCACGTCAAGCTCAAGGATAAAACTAATGGTAATATATAGTAGTTGAGTGAATAAACTATCTTAATGGCCTTGACTATTTTTTAATGGTTGGCTCGGTTGCTGCGATATTTGCTACAGCACTGGGCAGAATCCTTATGTATCCTCAGCCGTCGCATGTTGGATATCTTATATCTATATGCAACCTAACAGTGATCAGTTGCTATGCCAACATAAGATATAACATTACACGCTTAGGTTTTATTTACCCTACAATGTGAATCCTTATGTATAGTTCATCACTAATCTTAAATCAAGCATGGCCCTTTTGGGACTCAAGTAAAACTCAATCCGGAAAACTCAATTTAAGATCAAGTATTGTTCTGATATGTTCCACTAAGATATGCAATTTTGCTGCTCTCTCCTAACTTGTATCATTAAATGGGTGATCAACCGAAATAATGAATAAAATAAATACTATAAAAACAAACTGTCACAGTAAACATGCAGTAACACATATATTCAGTCAATTAACCATCAAGATTGTTTATCACTCAACTACAAATAAATTTAGTTCATGGTTTGTAAAAGAAAAATAAAAAACAAAGTTTCAGCCATGAAACACATCCCTATAAATAAATAGAAAACACGAAAACAAGAGAAGGATAAGAAAGATTGAGCTCCCAATTGATTTCTGCAAATTCTCCTCTTGTGCAGACCTTAATCTCTCTCTTGAATCTTATTTTTCTTTTGTCTCTTTGTGTTTTTCTCCTTGGGTGACGGTTCTCCTTAATCCCTATGATGTGTGCTTCTTTTATAGTTGAAAATTAGGGTAAACGGAAGCCTAGGGCGCGCATAAGTCAGATTAGAAAACTGCAGATCGCAATTCTGAGTTATCCCGCACAGAATTTTCTCTGTCGTTGTTGCAGGATTGCTACAGCAATGGTTGCTACAACAATAGCTACAGCAACTACATTGTTCCAGATTTGTTTCAACTCTTTTGTAGCCATGTTCTTTCCTTATTTTTGCAAGCCTATTGCATAGCATTCCTTCCATGAATTATAAGCTTCTGGAAACCTACAATTATGCACACAATTTGAGTACAAATTACTTTAAATCGAGCAAAACTTATTAAGACTGACTAAAATGATTATTTATGCAAAATGTAACAAAAATGCAATAGAAACACATAATTCACTCTCTAAGTAGTATTGATTTAAGCCTAAAAGTGTCATGATAACTCTCATTTCATAGAGTTATCAATGGTCATGTCAAACGCAATCTCTGTTTACTTTTTCTTATTATACAACTACCTTATCTGACGCAGCTCATGATTATTATCTATTATATGCTTCTTCCCCTTTCATGGCCATGTAAGTTTAATGATAAATCTCTCATCTCTATAACTGTTTCTCCCAACCATTCTTTTCATTGCAGCATTGATAAGAACAACTCTACTTAAAAAATCAGGGTCAATGAGGCCAACCTCAAAGGTTTTACCTAGAAAGTTGACAACGCCTTTCACCCTCAAGCGCCCCTTCCATAACAAAAGTATTACAAAAATCAATAACAACGCAAATGTAGGCATGATATCATAAAATGAAAAAAAAAACCAAAATATCAATCACCAAAACCAAAACATGCAGGGTATATATCAATAACTCAGTTTCTTAGTTATGTTTGCTAAACAACCACTACACACACACACACACACACACACACACACACACACACAAATGTATATGCTTTTTTTTTTTTAATCTCCAGCAACTTATTTGTAAAGGAAATACTATAAGTTTTGTTAATGGTACAATAAAAATAAAATACCTCAATTCACTAAGAACTAGGGTTTAAATCCATTTTTCTTCAAATAATAACAGTAATAACACAAATTTTTCATATATACAGATCATTGTTCTAATTAATATTGTTCTATATTTTTTTAAAAATGGTGTTAAACCCATTTTAATGGAAATAACTGAATGAAAAAAAGATAAATTCCTTATCACTGCCATCGTAAGGTTGTTGTTACCAGCAACCAGTCTCCAATGGTCACTTTTCTTTGTAGTCTTTCAAACAAAAAGTATTGTTTATGGCCAATACTCTCATGCTTTGTTTCAAAGTTTCTCTATCTAAACTGTGAACAAGATGATCGTTTGCACCAAGAGAAAAAGATACTCTGCTGTTTTCAATTTAACCACTTATATATTTCTCATTAAAAATTTTGAAAAATACTTATTATAAAATATTACCCTATATAAAATTATAAAATTGTAGGGAGTAGTTGAAAGACTGCCTTGATTTAACATGTCACACTCTTCTAGGCTAACACTTGTTACGGTATTTGTTCAAATAAGATTTTGCCCTTTAAGCTCATAATTTTAATGGGAAGATCACAACAACTGGGGGATAGAGTGATGTTTTTGTATCTTTGGGGGGTATTTTGAAGATAGTCACTGTAGTAGGGGGCACAATGAAATTTACCCTAAAAATATTTACTTTAAGTTTATTTTTAATAAAGAAATATTTTGAATTATTTTTAAATCGAATTTAGATTTATTTTCACCACTTTTTCAATTAAGTTAACGATAACTATGAGGATGTTCTTTGATGACCTTTTAAAATGTTGGGGTGAAGTAATGTTGTTAATTTATTTGAGTGTGCAATTAAATTTATTCTCTTTTTTAAGGGCAAAAATTCAACTAAAAATACAAAAATCTTTACTCAAATAAATTAAAATGATTTTTACATACTCATAACTAACTCTTTCTTATATTGGTAAATTAATATATTTTTATTACATAATCAACTAATTAATTTTATCTTAAATAAATATAATATTATGTTACAAAAAGATAACAAAACATTAAATACATAGAACATAAAACTAAATTCATTTTTATATGAGATAAAAAAAAACCTATTATGTTGAAAATAAGGGATTCAGAGTTCGATTTCGGCTAGAGTGGGTAGGGGATCAGGTTGCTGACAGGCTGAATAATTTTTTTATAAAAACAAATCATATTTACATTTATGAATTAGTCTTCCTCTATATATACAGGTCATTCACCCATTGCTCTCTTATTCGACTTTGTAATTAATCAATCATCTTCAAAATGATTAGAGATAAAAATGTTCTCTCTATACTAGCAATGACAAATAGTAGAATAAATGCTAATGTCACTAGTATGTAAATTTTTCAATCCTTATCTATGAGTTTAAGTTTTTGAATCAAGCAGCTTCGTGATATTTGAAGTAATAAATTGTCATCAAAACTAGAGTCCCTTAAAGACGCCAACTCAAGGTTTTTCTATAGAGTGGAGACTTAAGCTCTCTTATAGAAAACTATGGACGTTTTAGTTTAAGAAATAGGTAATTACTAAGTTACATTATATATAACTTATAGTTTTGTTAACATTATGAACACATATATGTTAACAATCTCTCTTTTTTTTATGATGATAAATCTTTCATATATTTAAAGAATGATTCCACAAATTGGTCCCCCCAAAATGATTCCACAAAGATCCATAGCAACCCAAATTAGTTCAACCTTCATGGAAGGCTAATCCACAACTAGGCCACCATTATTTGATGGTAATGACTACTCATATTGGAAAACTAGGATGACAATTTATTTACAAGCTTTATATTATGAAATTTGAGAAGTTGTTTATGATGGTTCATTCATGCCTATGACTAAAGATGAAGTAGGAGACGATATTCCAAAACCCTTAAGTCAATAGAGTAAATTAGAAAAGAAAAATATGCCTTTAAACTCTAAAGCAATGAATGTTCTATTTTGTGCTTTAGATAAGAAAGAATTTTATTGAGTTTCTAGTGTTGAAAGTGCTTATGAAATTTGAAAGAAACTTAAAGTTATATATAACAGAACAAATCAAGTCAATGAGTGTAAAATTAGTAGATTCACTAGGCAATATGAGATGTTTCAAATGGAATCATATGAGAGTGTTCATGATATGTACACTAGATTTACCGATATTGTGAATTCTCTTAAAGCACTAGGAAAGACATTTTGCAATTGTGAAAAAGTGAAGAAAATTATTAGATCATTGCTTAAAGAGTGGAGACCAAAGAGAACGGCTATAAAAGAAGCAAAAAAATCTTAATACCTTATCTCTTGATGATTTTATTGGTTCACTTATCTCATAAGAAGAAGATATAGCTAATGAAAGAATTGATGAAGATAAAAAAAAAATAAGAGCTTTATTTTTAAATATTCTATAGTTGAAAGTGATTATGATGGGACTTAGGACTGACTTTGAAGATGAAGGCATTGAAATGATTGCTAGAAAGTTTAAAAGGATCTTGAATAAGCAAATCAAGAGAATAAACTTTAAAGATCTCTTGAAGAAAACCCTAAGGTAGAGAAAGGGAAGAATGAGCCAATTGTTTGTTTTATATGCAAAAAAACCTAGCCATATAAGATCAGAGCGTCCACTCCTCAACAAATTTAAGAAGAAAGTCATGGTAGCTACTTGGGACGATAGCGATGAAGAATCGAGTGATAGAGAAGATTCGCAAGAAGTGTCAAACCTAGTACTTATGACAATAAGAGATGATGAACTTGATGAGGGAAATGATCTTCCTACTTATGATGAATTATATGATGCTTTTAAAGAATTGTATGATGGATGGATGAAAACTGATAAAAGGAATACATGTCTTAAAAAGAAAATGGTAAAGCTCATAAATGAAAATAAATCTTTAAATGCAAAGATTACATGCCTAGAATTAGAAAATAAATCATTGCATGATAGAGTTGCATTTTCAAATGAGAAACCTAACACTTCACATGAACATATAGAATCACATGTAGATGATTTGAAAAAGGAAAATGAAATGCTCAAGAAAAAGAATATTGAACTTAATGATGTTGTCTTAAAATTTACAAACATGCAAAAGATGTTGGATAACTTGCTTAATTCACAAAAATGTGTATTTGACAAAAGAGGTATTGACTATAAGCCAAATTTAAAACAAAAGTATTATAAGAATTATTTTGTGAAAAGCACCTCCATTAAAAATCAAGTTGTATGCTACTATTGCAGTCAAGATGGTCACATGAAGAATAAATGTCCAGTTAAAAGAAATGCATATTGTGGAATAAAATGTATTTGGGTTCTAAAAGGAATCACTGCTAACACTAAAGGACCCAAGAGTATTTGGGTACCAAAAGGTACAACTGGAATTTTTTTTTGTAGGTACCATAATCAAAAAATGGTGGAGAGTTCCTTGATGAAAGCTTGTGAGGATAATCACTTGATCATGATCTAGGAGAAAAAGATGAGGCAAGATGATTTAATTGTTTTAGTAACAATTCTTGCCATATTGATTTTGTTGAATGAATCATGATGGATAGATGATAGCTTGAATTTATAAAAGCATGCTCGTATGTTTACATAATTGAATTATTATTGTGTGTAATCATGATGCACGAATAAATATATATGATGGTAGCATGTCAGCTTATCACAATGCCTTTGTTTGGTTTTGATGATTTTATGATCTTTGATTTCATCCTTTTAATTATCTATCATAATGTTTCATGTCATTTATTCATCTTCCTTATTTGCTCATCATACGCTCTCCAAGAAGCCAAACACGAACATTTATCTCACTAAAATCCATTATCTTTATGTTTTTCTTGCTTATTTGATATTTCTAAATCATTATCTATCGCTTAAACAGTAATTGTTCATCACTTATGTATGTGTGAATTCTTGTGCCATTGATTGTATTATATCATCATTCATTTGTAATATTGGCATATATGACTTATTGTACTTATAAATTTGATCACTTATTCTTTTAGCTCATAATGATGGCTTATCTTTGAAATATAAGTGTGCAACCCAAGAGGGGGGGTGAATTGGAAATTTAAAAATTATCCTAGCAAATCCACACAACAAGCAATCTAATGTCTTAATAAAAATTGAAAGCAATAAGTTCAAGAAAAGCACAATAATTAAAAAGTAAGGGAGAAGAGAAACAAAAATACGAATTTTTACGTGGTTCGGCAATCCCCGCCTACGTCCACGCCTCCAAGCGATCCAAGCTTGAGGATTTCACTATCCAAACCTTTCCAAGGCTTCAACAAATACAATTGACTTCGAGGTGTCAATAAACCTTTACAACAAAGAGATTATCTCTTAATCTCTTCACTCAAATGTCTCACACACTCAAACTCTTACAATCGAGATGAATAAATGAAGATTACAATGAAACTCACTCAATGAGTAGATATTCAAAAATGAAGAACAAGAAAAGATTCAATGTTTGTATTTTGCAAGTTTGAAAGCTCAAGATATCACATGTGCTTTTTGTTTTTGCTTATTGGATAGATTCAAAATGAGTTGGATTTGAGTTCTTATAGTTTGAGCTCAAAAACTAGCCGTTACTCACATTCCAGGCGTATCTAGTTTGTCGTTTATGAAATCCGGTAAACCAGATTTATGTTACAGTTAAGACAAAAATTTAAATTTTGCCTATCCGGCTTGCCGGTTACGAAATCCGGTAAGCCGTTTTCGTTCTGGATGCTTACTGCCCGTATCTAGATTTTCGGTTTTCAGAATCCGGATAGCCGCTTGCTACAGTAACCTGCTACAATGAAATTTTTCCTAAATTTTTAGTTTGACCCCAAAACTTTATAAAACTGTAGTATGGCCCAAAACGTTATGAAACTTTACAAATATGTCCAATTTCAGAATTTATAAGTAATGCTTTGTTAATCCCAAAACTTTTTGAAATTATGATTTCGCCCAAACTTTGTGAAATTATAGAATGACCCAAAAAATATTTAAATAGTTTCAAATAGGTCCAAATCCGAAATTTAAATTACTATCAAGGATTTTAAAATTACTTTCATTTTAGTCCAAAATGTTTTAATTCCATAACATCATTTTCTTATTATAAAAGCACAATTCATAAATCTTTGCTTAATAAATACATGTGGTTTGTTATCATCAAAATCAATATTTATAGCCATATAGGCCAACAATCTTAATATCCATGTTGATTTTAATGATCTATATATTACCATTATGTACTTATGCTTTGCTTAAGTTTTGATGATAAAGAATGTGCTTTGATGATTACATTATATTTGATTAAGTCTGATCTATGCGATCTATGATTGGTGAATGGATGCATTTTTTTTTTTACTTATTGACGTATTGTTGAATACGCATGACTTGCTTTAACTGATATCGAAAGTGGGAGAAATACGTGTACTTTGAGATTTTTAAGCATATGAGAACTTTTAAGTCATGTTGAAATATCACATTAGATCTTTGATGAGTTTAGTTGTCTTGATTTCTAAAATGTAATTAGTAATTATGGAGCTTGGATAGTTAATAATATGCTCTTATGACTTTTTGTTCGTTATTTTAACTCAATTGCTATTGGTGTCAATGTGTAAGTGTACACAAGTAATAAAGTGATGAATATTCAAGATCATCTACACATGGACTGATGCTACTAGAAATGCTACAGCAATCACGACAGTGCAAACTTTCTTCTATCTTAACTTAATAAAATAAATAAAGTTGATTGACTAATAAGATTAACAACTTAACAAAGTAAATGCAGTGATGAAATTAAATTGCACGGTTTGCACAAAAAGAATTCAATAGGAATAGAGTAGTTGAATGATCAAACTTTCTTGATGGGATGACTGTTTTGTTCAAGCTAACACCAGTTGCTACAGTAACTATTACAGCACTGCGCATAATTACTTTGCATCCTCAGCTGTCGCATGTTGGACATCTCATACCTTTATGCAACCTAACGATGACCAGATGTTATGTCACATAAGTTACCACATTACAAACATATACTCTCTCTACCCTACAAGGTGAATCCCTATGTCTAGTTCATCACAAATCTTAAATCAAATGTGGCCCTTTTGAGACTCAAGTTAAACTCAATCCAGGAAACTTGACTTAAGATCAAGTATTACTATAATAATTTCCACTAAGACATACCCTTTTGTGGCTGTCTCTTAACTTGAATAATTAAATAGGAGGTCAACCGAAATAATGATTGAAATAATAGTTATTAAAGCAAAATGCTACAATAGACGTGCATAAACTCATAAGAATAGTCAAGAACTCATCTAGATTATTTGTCACTCAACTACAATTAAATTTAGTTCATAACTTGTAAAAGAAAAACTAACAACAAAATTGCAGCCATGTAATACGTCGTTTTAATCAAAGAATAAATAAGGAGACAAGTAAAGAATGATAAAATTTGAATCCAAATAGTTCTGTAGATTTTTTTCTTCAATGGTGCAGACTTGTTCTCTCTTAAATTATGTTTCTTCCTTATTTTTCTCTTGATTTTTTCGATGATGATTCACGACCGCCCTTCCATATGATGTGTGCTCCTTTTATATTTGAAAATTAGGATAAACTGAAGCCTAAGTCTCACATCTTCTAGATTAGGAAACTACAGATCACAAGATTCTGCAAAATCTTTTCTGTTGTTATTCCAAGATTGCTACAACAACGCTTGCTACTACAGTAGCTACAGCAACTGCATTGTTTCAGATTTATTTCTATTATTTTGTAGCCAAATTCTTTCCCATCTTTTGCAAGCCTATTGCATTAGCATTCCTACCTTGAAATTTGAGCTTCTACACACCTACAATTATGCATATGATTTAACCACACAATTTTTTCTAAATCAAACAAAAATTATAAAGAATAAACTAAGATGAATGATTATGCAAAATATAACAAAAATGCAATGAAAACACATTATTTACTCTCTAAGTAGTATTGATTTAAGTGTAAAAGTATCATGCAACTCTCTTTCCAAAGAGTTATCACTTTTGCATGCCTTTGCTTGATCTATTACTTGATTTCTTGATTATTAATAAAGGGAGCTACCTTGGCAACTTTACTTAGTTCTTATTGCTTCTATTTTAGATAATTTGCATTTTGAACATGTTTGGTATCTAAAGGGGGAGACGAAATAATATATTATTTTGATGATATCAAATGGGGGAGAATAATATGCACTTTGAACATTCTTTTGATGGTTGATTAAAGTGATTATTTTGAGATATGGTGATGATTTGATTGCATGATTGTTTTATATGATGATTTAATGTTACAAGTTGTTGCTTTGGTAATTGATGGAATAATGGTTCATGATCATTTTATGGTTGATGGATTGTGTGATTTGTGTATGAAGTTGGTTTGTATAATGATTTATAATAATTTGGGAGTGATATTACTAAACTTGTATTTGAGGTGATGCTTATTGTTAGGGGGAGATTCTGTCGAAATTTCTACTCGAATAACATGGATAACAAATTTGCTACTATTTTTCTTTTCCACTAAATTTTCTTTTTGATGATGAAGGGGGAGAAGAATACATGTATTTAAACTTGTTACAACATAATCATTTTATGGTTGACGCATTGTGTGATTTGTGTATGAAGTTGGTTTGTATGATGATTTATAATAATTTGGGAGTGATATTACTAAACTTGTATTTGAGGTGATGCTTGTTGTTAGGGGGAGATTCTGTCGAAATTTCTATTCGAATAACATGGGTAACAAATTTGCTACTCTTTTTCTTTTCTATTAAGTTTTCTTTTTTATGATAGAGGGGGAGAAGAATACATGTATTTAAATTCATTAATTCAGTTAATTCGCAAATTATAAAGGGAGCTTATATTTGTGAGGAGCAATTTGTGGAATTATTCTTTAAATACATGGAAGGTTTGTCATCATCAAAAAGGGGGAGATTATTAACATATTTGTGTCCATAATATTGATTTTGATGTAACAAATAAGATTAAAAATGATTAATCTTTTAAAAGGTCAAACTATTTTCATACATTTTAAATAAATCATTATTTTCGTATTTATGAAATTGGTTATTTTCAAGTTAATGGTCTAAATTGAAAAAGTGTTGAAACTCTGGAAATAGACTTATTTGCAAAGTTTTATGAAGATTTAGGCTAGAGTATAATTAGTTAAAGTTGTGGGATAAAATTATAATTTTAGAAAATAGTTTCATTATAGCAATAACTATTGCAAACGGCTAACCATTTACTGAAACTGGCTAACCGATAATTTTCAAAGGTATTAATTTGTTTTGCAGGTTTCTGAAAATTAACGGCTAACCGATAACTGTAAACGGCTAACCATTTAATTGTAATTCAACCCAAAGATCATTTGGACTAGTCAAACGGTAAACCGATAACAATTAATGGCGATCCAATTTCTCTCAGAAAGTCAACAATGTCTAGTTTTTAGCTCCAACTATAAAATGTTTCAATCAAATTCAGACAAGATGAGATCTAAGAGTTATCATTGAGCTCGCTACTAAGCATAAAACTATTATTGAGCTTTGAACTTGTTTTTGTTTCTTTGATTCACATATTGAGCATTTTGTAATCAAATACATTGTGTGAGAGAAAATTCATTTGTATTCTTTATCCCTGAGAGGTTGTAAGTGTTGGAAACACTTGGGTTAAGAGATTGAGATCTCTTGATGTAAAGGTCCATTAACACATTCGAAGTCAATTGTAAGTATTTAAAGCCTTGGGAGGTTTGAATAGTGAAATCATTAAGCTTGGTTTACTTGGAGGCGTGGACGTAAGTGTTGGAAACACTTGGGTTAAGAGATTGAGATCTCTTGTTGTAAAGGTCCATTAACACTTTCGAAGTCAATTGTAAGCATTTGAAGCCTTTGGAGACTTGAATAGTGAAATCATTAAGCTTGGTTTACTTGGAGGCGTGGACGTAAGTGGGGATTGCCGAACCACGTAAAAATCACTGTGTTTGCTCTCTCTTCCCTTACTCTCTTATGATTGTCACTACTACAAAAAATTAAAATAATGACCCATAAGTTATGACTGTCTTTATTAACAACCGTCATAAAAATTATTTGATGACTGTTATTATATAAACCATCATAATATCTAGCATTTACAATGACGGTTCTATTCTATAACCATCATTAAATGTTACTTTAAAATATAATTTTACTTTTAATGACAGTTATTTAAAAAACAATCATTAAAAATTTGAAATTTATAATGATGGTTGAATTATATAACCATCATTAAATGTGAGCTAAATCATAATTTTACTTTTAATGACGGTTATTTATAAAAACGGTCATTAAAAGTTCAAGGTTTATAATGACAGTTCTATTATAAAAACGGTCATTAAAAGTTCAAGGTTTATAATAACGGTTCTATTATATAACCATCATTAAATGTGAAGATATTACTTTTAATGACGCTTATTTTATAAAATCGGTCATTAAAAGTTCAAGGTTTATAATAATTATTCTATTAAATAACCGTCATTAAATGTGAAGTTATTACTTTTAATGACGGTTATATTTAAAAACGGTCATTAAAAGTTACTACTACAAAAATGTAAATACAGCCAATCTATGATGACCGTTCTTTTTAACAGTAGTCACGAAAAATATTTAATGACCGTTATTTCAACAACGGTCATAAAACTATATCCTACAATGACCGTTTTGAAAAAAACCGTCTTTATCAGAAATATTGATTTTTTAGTTAATTAATGATGGTTAATATTAAAACAGTCATGTTGAAACACGATTTTCCCTTATCTTCAAACACTTGAAGAGGCGCTCACTTCACATTTTCAGTCTCTCACGACTCTTCTTTTTGCTTAAGCTCTCTTTATTTTGCTTTAAATCGATCACTCTCAATTGCCGTTTCGCTCACTTTACTTTCATAGACCCGTTCACTGACTTATTCCACTCTATTAAATTTTATATTCGCTCTCCTGGACCTACTCGTTATCAATCATTCGCTCTTCTCCATGGTTATTGCAGGTAAACTCTTTGATTTTGGTGGGATTATGTTTGATTCTGAGGGTTAAGGCTAGGGTCTGGGCATGTTCAGTGGTAATCTCGTTGATTTTGGTGTGATTGTGATAGATTTTGAGGGTTATGGACCCTTATAGTTAAGTAGAAACCTTTGATTACTTTTATACTTTATGTCTCTTCTTCTTTATTTATTTTTTAAAATTTTTAAAATTTTTTTTGGTGATATGAAATAGTTGTTAAAGATAAAATATATGAATTGTGAATTTTGGTTGATGGTAGAAAAGGAAGCAACATGAACGATGGACAAAGGAGAAAGATTATAGGTTTCTAGGAGCCCTGAAGCTATACGGTGTCTTGGAAACATAAAGAAAGTTAGTCTTCTGTGGTGTGTTATTCTTATTTCCTTTGTGAAGGCATGTTCCTGAAGTTATTCATTTTTGTTCAATTGGTTTTAATTTATGGTTTAATTTTAGCATTTTAAAGTTGAACTGGTTGGACGTACATATTAGGAATCAAATGAAATGATGTTATTCAGTATTTTTTTTACTTTATTGGAGTTTTGTCTCTTCTTTTCTTTCTATGTCTTACATGGTGCAGTGCAGAACATATGGGGGCAAAGACCGAAATAATTTCTATTTTTCAGTAGATTGTAATATTTCTTTAGGCACTTTTATTTTTGTTGGCAGTGATTATAAAGTATTTACAAAATTCGAACAAATGAGTCTAAAGTTTAAGTTGCCATGTCAATAGAGAAGGATAATGCAATCCAGTCATGCTATTATTTGTATTAAGGTTGCTTGTGTTCAGTAATTAGAATTAGCTTTAACTTGTATTAGAACGTGACCAAGTAACCTTCACTTCCGTACCCTTCCATGGACCAATTAGATCTTTACACAGTGTTTAGAGCACGCTTGCCTTTGTATATATTAAATACAACAATATTGGTTGCAGTAGTTCAAGTTTGCTCTTGAAAATATTGTCTTGTAGATTTAAATATATATAATTATGTCTGTAAATTATTTTACTAGAGAGAAAAAATATTGTTTGTGATTTTACAAGGTAGCCTAAACTAATTGAGAGAGCTATTGAATTCCTAGAAAGAAAAGAAAGAAAAATAGAATGGAAGGTTTCCCTTACTCGGAAGCTTAATAGTTATTTAAAAAGATTAGATTCCTTAAGCTTTTAAATGAAATATCTCATCATTCACTTATTGTTTAATTCTAAGACATTTGCAGGGTTTAGTGTTAACTAGATAATTGTAAAGATTTCATTTTATATTTTGATAATCAAATTATTTAGATTCTTTCGAAAAGAATGCTTTGGCATATCAATTTCTGAATGTTGGATTGTCAAATTCTATTTGTTAAATTTTTAATTCTTTGTTAAATTTTTTCCCTTTGAAATTATGGTTCTTTAATATATTCATGCGTAAGCATTTTGATTAGACACATGTTCTAGATTTGAGTTTAAATGACTTTAAAGGGCCAAGATTTGAACCTTTAGAAAATTGTCAACTAGTCTTTGTTGGGTATCCAATATTATATAGTAAACCAAGTTATCATATTTATGAGAAATGTTGCATGTGGGATTGTGGGAATTTTCTATAAGTGATCGTATTTATGAAAAATGTGATCGTAAACATAAAATCGAGATTGAACTAATGAGTGAAAATGGTGATACTTGGGAATTTTTTAAGGATATGCCTTTTTCTTTACTTTAAAAGCCAATTTGTTTAGCTTTTACCTTTGATTTGAATTTTTTGTTTCTGTTCTTTATAGCCAACCAATGAAAATGGTAATACTTGGGCTCGAATAAGTAATAATTTAATAGGAACTACATTGGTAAGCCTAGTTGCAAGACAAGAACTACTTTGCAAAGCATGCTTTGTGTATAATTCTAAGCAAGGATTCAATTTCTTAAGGGCAAGCTCGCTGGCTCTGTGTAAATGTTCCAAGTGCCGATAACACCTTATGTAAGCACAAAATATAGTCTCTATTTGTTTTTTAGCTTATATATTTGTTTGTATAATTATATAATATTGGATTTTAATTTGAGAATTCATGTAGCATATTTTTTCATTATTAGGAGTTACTTTGATCAAGGTTATTTAAGCGCTAAACTATTATAATTAAGCTTGTATGTATTTGAGTTTTTTGTGTGTAAATGACAATTATATCAATGTGTAATGTAAATTGAAATTTTGCAAATGTGGCTTCAATTGTATAGTTTAGAATGTGAAAACAACTATATAAATTTTAATCTGAAAAAACAACTGAAGCATGGTAATTTGAAATTACTTTTATTTTTTACTCGTGCAAAAGATGACGGTTTTTATATAAGAACGGTCATCAAAGACTTATATATAATAAGATGATTGTTTTATATAAAAACCGTCATTAAAAATTAACATCTAATGATGGTTTTCTTTAAAACCTTCATTAAAAATATATAATAAAGTGCTATTGATGACCGTTATTTAAAGAACCATCATTAAATGTTTCTTTTAATGACAGTTTTTAAGAAAAAAACCATCATTAAAACTTTATTATATATCGCAATTAATAAATGTTTAATAAAATAACCGTCATTATATGTATACATTTAATGACGGTTTTTGAACCGTCATAAAAGGTGTACCTTTTAATGTCGCTGCCTAAGTTGACAGTTTTTACTTGCTTTAAATGATATCGATAGGGGGAGAAATTCATGTACTTTTAGATTTTTAAGCATATGAGATCTTTTAATTTATATTGAAATATCACACTAGATCTTTAATGAGTTTAATTATCTTGATTTCAAAAATGTAATTAGTAATTATGGAACTTGGATAGTTGATAATATGCTCTTATGACTTTTGCATGTCTTTGCTTGATCTATTACTTGTTTTCTTGATTATTAATAAAGGGAGCTACCTCGACAACTTTACTCAGTTCTTGTTGCTTTTATTTTAGATAATATGCATTTTGAACATTTTTGTTGTCCAAATGAGAGACAAAGTAATATATCATTTTGATGATATCAAAAGGGGGAGAATAGCATGCATTTTGAACATTCTTTTGATGGGTGATTATGGTGATGATTTTGAGATATGGTAATAATTTGATTGCATTATTGTTTTATATGATAATTTAATGTTACAAGTTGTTGCTTTTGTAATTGATGAAATCATGGTTCATGATCATTTTATGGTTGATGGATTGTGTGATGATTTGTGTATGGAGTTGGTTTGTATGATGATTTATAATAATTTGAGAGTGATATTACTAAATTTGTATTTGAGGTGATGCTTGTTGTTAGGGGGAGATTCTGTCAAAATTTCTACTTGAATAACATGGGTAATAAATTTGCTACTCTTTTTTCTTTTCCACTAAGTTTTCTTTTTGATGATGAAGTGAGAGAACAATTCATGTATTTAAACTTGTTACAACATGGGTAACAAATTTGCTACTCTTTTTCTTTTCCATTAAGTGTTCTTTTTTATGATGGAGAAAGAGAAGAATACATGTATTTAAATTCATTAATTTAACTAATTGGCAAACTATAAAGGGAGCTTATATTTGTAGGGAGAAATTTGTGCAATCATTCTTTAAATACATGAAAGGTTTGTCATCATCAAAAAGGGGGAGATTGTTAACATATAAGTGTCCATAATGTTGATTTTGATTATAACAAATAAGATTAAGAATGATTAATATTTTAAAAACTCAAATTATTTTTCATACACTTTAAATAAATCATTGTTTCCATATTATAAAGGTTTTGTACTTAATGGAAAAATGATTTTATAAAGTTGGTTATTTTCAAGTTAATGGTCTAAATTGAAAAAAGTGTTGAAACTCTAGAAATAGACTTATTTATAAAGTTTTATGAAGATTTAGGCTATAGTATAATTATATAAAGTTGTGGGGAAAACTATAATTTTAGAAAATAGTTTCACTGTAGCAATCACTGTTGCAAACAACTAACCTTTTACTGAAAACGGCTGACCGATAATTTCTAGAGGTATTAATTTGTTTTACAGGTTTCTAGAAATTAACAGCTAACCGATAATTCCAAAAGGCAAACCGTTTATTTAACATTCAGCCCAACGATCATTTGGACTAGTTAAACGGTAAACCGATAATAGTTAATGACGATCCGATTTCTCTCAGAAAGTCAACAATAGTTAGTTTTTAGCTCCAGCTATAAAATGACTCAATCAAATTCAAACAAGATGAGATCTAAGAGTTATCATTGAGTTTGCTACTGAGCATAAAACTATTATTTAGCTTTGAACTTGTTTTTGTTTCTTTGATTCACGTATTTAGCATTCATTTGTAACCAAACACATTGTGTGAGAGAAAATTCATTTGTATTCTTTATCCTTAAGAGGTTATAAGTGTGGGGTACAATTGAGGTAAAAGATTGGAGATAATCTGTTGTTGTAAAGGTCCATTGACACCTTAGAAGTTAATTGTAGGCATTTGAAGCATTGAGAGGTTTGGATAGTGAAATCATCAAGCTTGGTTTGCTTGGAGATATGGACGTAGACGAGGATTGCCGAACCACATAAAAATCATTATATTTGCTCTCTCTTCCCTTATTTATTTATTATTGTGTTTTCTTAATTTTTTTATTTTTGATTTCATTAAGACAATAGATTGAATTGTTGTGTGGTTTGTTTAGCTTAACTTTTAAAATTTCAATTCACCCCCCTCTTGGGTTACATAACTAGTATTACAATTGATATCAGAGCGAGGTCACGGGTTCAAGCTGCCACAGAAGTAATTTTGAGGGATTGTTGGGGTTATGGGGCCCAACAATTCTTTTGTGTGCTTTTGGTATAACATCCTTTTGTGTAATTCCATTAAGGTGACAGTAAGATTACCTAGGGCATAACTGCCCGGCCTGTTGGCACAATTACAAGTGTGTGTCACTCGCCACTTAATGTGGGGGCTCTGCGCTTCCATGGTATAAAGAAATAAAGTTGCGCCTTAACTATCAACTTAAACTTTTAGCCTAGTGGTAAGTATTTGATCCTAACAAGTTTAACTTAAAAGTAGTTTCTCATGACTTATCAGTTGTTTGACAAGCAACAACCAAATAATAATAATAACAATAATAACAACTTTGGGTTAATGCAAGTTACAAATCTCACGGATACTGTATAAAATATACATGTCAAAGACTCAAAGAGTGAAGAATCAAATCCAAGTGAGGACATCAAATTAGACAACCGAATTCAACTTTTGAAGATCCTTAGCAGTTTAGCCGCCTTTTCATAGAAGACTAAGGTGGCGTTTGTTTTTTAACTTAATGACTTAAAGTTACTTAACTTAATTAATTAAGTTAATTAGAGGTGTTTGTTTTTATAACTTAATGAGACTTTTTAGATAATTTTGACTTAATAAAATAAGCTAATTTTTTTGGCTTTTTACTTAATGGAGAAATCTGAATTAAGTCAATTACTTGCTAATGTCAAAAATATCATTGTTTTATAATTTATTTTTTATATCTATCCCAAAACTCACCCATAGATATTTACCCCACATAAAAATATCCCTGTTTTTTCTTTCTTATATTATATATGATAAAATTTGAAATTTATGGTATTTTATATATTAAAATTCTAAAATAATTATGTATTCACTTGAATATAGTTTTACTTATAAATGTTAAAATATTGTGGTATTTAATATATTATTTATTTGACTTTCAAATTTAATAAGGATACAAATGTAAAAGTACATATTTTCAGCTTTTTAAGTTGAAAAAAAACAACTTAATACTTATTTTCTGAGATTCAGACAAAAAAATAAACATATTATTCAGATTCAGATATTCATAACTATTTAAAATTTAGACTAATTCAGATCTATTCAGATTTCAAATAAAAAAACAGACACCACCTAAGTTGCACGCAAAATTAAAAGCGCATCCTGCTATTTTCTCGGGCAGACTAAAGCAACGAAAATAGTAGTGTAGGACAAATGTTAGGACTAAACAAACAAGGGCCCAATTTTTTAGTGTACAAGTTAAGCCAGCCCAATATTTTTCATTAAATTAGCCCAAAATTTAATCGCCATACTGCAAATATTGATGAAGAGAAAAAGTATTTAAAACTTTCTGCACATATCAATCCCAAGAGATTTGACAAAGTAGATTGCTGCTAATATCAAGCAATGAAAATGTTGATGCAAAATATATAGCACAAAATATGAAGCATGTATAAAAGGATTTAGATTCAATGTTAAGTTAAATTTTGTGCTAAGGTTTTATAATTTTGTGATTAGTAGTTCTTAAATAAAAAAATAATATGCAATTAAATATTAATCGTACATTGTTACAAATACATAGAAGATTATAAAAAGTTTAGCACGAACGCTAAATTTTAATTTGTATAAAATAATGAAATGCATAGTAAGGGTGAATACTCATTGAGATTCAAAAAATCTCTAAAAACAACTTTCGAAGCATATTGTTGTCTAAAAGGGCTCCCTTTTTAATTATATACGAGGAGGCAGTGTTCGAGTAATAGGGAAAAAAAAAAGAAAATTTAAAAATAAAACTAAAATCATCTTAAGAAGAATTGAAAAGGTATTATATATTAGGGAGAAGTCTATGTTACGGCTTCTGTAAGTAACAGCAGCCAATGGGGACCTTCCACGGGTGCTAGAGGAGAGACAAAGAGGTCCCAATGCAAGGTGATGGAAATGGGAAAGTTCGAAGCTGTTACTTGCAGCTTCTGCACGGAAGCCATTTCCACTATATATTGGATTTCTTGTGGGTCTAGACAGCTCTTGGCCATTATTTCATAAACAGCCACACGCTGCTTTAATTAATCTAGGTATCTAACAAACATTTCAATCACTTCACTCAAGAAAAGCAAACGCTTTTTGGTCTTTTAATTGGTTTTAGTCTTTTACTTCGACTGACACTTGACAGAACCAAAGTCACGTTTAGTAGGGTCAATTTTAGCTTTGGGCGGTGTTGAAAAAGACTTTTGTGGGATTTGAAGAATATGAGAGGTTCTTAAATCGTGAAATATAATTTTAGTACAGTTATTTTTTTAATTTAATCAATTAAAAATAAAGCACTAAATTGCATTTGACTTTTAATGCGTTTACTACAACATTATACATTGCAAGTATAATATTTTACATGCTAATAATATTGTCATGCAGCTGATACACGCATTGTTTGAAGGCGGATGCGTCAAATACTCCTAGGTCATTATAAACCTAGGATAGTTCAAATAATGAGAGATACAAATTAATTTGCTAATTAGATAATAAATGAATTTTAATTCCAGCATGTAACAACCACATTCAGAGCTTGTGCAAATAAAATTTAATGTACAAAGAACAATAAATGAAAACTCAATTAGAAGTTTCTATGGAAAAATTTGACATACATCATTTTCATGCTGTATATTTTTATCTGGTTGGCTAGCATAACGAAATCCATGGAAGCGCATGGTCTCCTAATTATTTATTAACTAGGCCGCCAGCTATAGAAAGATACTGATTTGGTAGGTGAATATTGCTCTAGATTCACCAAAAACTTAATTTTTCCAATTAATGCATGAAAATCTTTTTTGGTCTGTGCGATTAGTTGATCGATTAGAAAAATTATAACTTGATACGACTTTCATTTAATTTAGAATTTTTTGACATAACGATCTGGTCTAATAGAAATCTGCATGGTCAAACTCCCATTGCAAAGGCCCTCTACTTCATTTGTTTGTTTATTTTAATTTTATGTTTTTGAAATGTTCATTCATGGTAAATGTTCATTTAGTTCTTATTTTAACTTAAATATCAATTTGATCTCTATATTTAAAAATATATCTCAAGACATTTCTGCTGTTAAATATATTATACTCATACCCTTATTTTTTGTTTCCTTTTATAATAATACCTTTACCACAATATTTTTGTCGATACTAATGAAAGAAAAAAAAAGATAATTTATCAACATAGTCTTAAAAGTAACATAAAAGTTTGTCCAAATTTTTATGTTATTATTTTACTTTTAAGATTAATTTGTAACATTATTTTCTATAAAATAATTATTAGTAAGATTATTGCAAGCATATTGAACATTATTCTAAGTTGGCTTATATTAATTTATTTATAAAAAATTGTTAGTAAATTGTTACATGGGTACAAAAAATACTAGTTCTTTCATATTGATATTTAGTAGTTAATTTACTAATAATAATTATTGGTTGATTTGCCAAAATTAACTTTTGTAAGGATAAAGTAATTAATGTTAAGAATATTGTTGTAAGAATATTATTGCAAAAATAAAAAAAAGGGTAACAATACAACATACTTTAAGTGTAAGGATATTTTAATGAAGAATTTAAAATATAAGAATTAAACAAGTACTTAATTAAGTAAAAAATGTAGGGATTAAACAAATATTTAAAAAAAAAAAATATATGGTTGTGGGTTTAAATTCACACTCTGCGGAGATTCTCCTTTTCATTATGATCATGATTTTAGTTCTGACGAAAATCATGTGGCTAATGCTTACTTTTTGTCTGAGCCCGAAGGTACTGAGGGGCTTGAGCTTACCTTTACTTTGGTCACTAGTCTTAAGTATCACAAGAGGCATTCTCTCCATTAGCTTTTCCTTCGTGATAATTTTTTGTTGAGCTATGTGCTTATTTATTTCTTTTGGGTTGTTGCATTCTTCTATTTTATTTTATGTTGCTTTTATTTGTTTTATTATTTTTTAGCTTAGAGGTATTTGTTCATGTCCCCTCCAGATGTATTTTCATTTCTTTTTATTAATCTACAGGTAAAGACATCTTGTCTAACCCCAAGTGAGTAGTGTGTCAAATCTAGGTAATATGATTAATCATTTTAATATTTAAACTTGAAGTATGTTGCTGGAATAATTATTATTTTTCTTCTAATTCAGTAATCATTATATAGGTATTTTTTGGATGTATAGATAAAATGCCATATAATAAAGAATATAATGAATTTTACACCTGAAAATTAAAATAAAAAAGAATTAAATTACTAGAATTGGAAGGACATATAAGCCATAAAACCTCAGAGAGTGAATTTTCGTTGTAAGCTTGAATTGATCAAATTAAATTGTATATCAGTTAATAGATCTTAAACATAAATGGAAGGAATTTTCTTTTATCTTCAGATATATTTGGTAAGAACTAACATGAGCTTTAAGTAATTATTGTCGAAACAACTTCAAATACATTCAAAATGGAAAAGAAATACCATGTAAATGGAGAAACATCATCTCACTACATATAAATTAGAGATGCAAAAAAAATGTGGGTGAAAGAAAATACAAAATCCTTTTGCACCAGATTGAGTTATACTAAAACACAACTCATTTACCACCCAAGAGTGACATGTGCTAAATTGATTGAAATTTTTTGTCAAGACTATAAAATAATTTTTCCCTATTTTAATGTGTGATTAAAGTTTATTGGCCATATATTATCTATAAACCATAAATTAATCCCATATGGACTCAACCTGCATATCATAATTTCCCCACTCACAAACTTCATCAATACCGTCGTACAAAAGCATTTGCTCCGGCGACCAAAACGTTCCGGCCGCCAATTCCATCCACATCTTCGGCGAATCCAACGGCGACTCATTGATAGCCTGGATTTGACTCGGCGAGAGTCCAATCCTAACGGGACCCAGACTACAGTTCTCAGCAATCGGTTTCCTGAAACTCAATGCTGCTTCCTGAGCTGCAAGCTGAACGTCTTCAGGTTTCGAGCTGGCTGGCCTCGGGAGAGTGTCCGCGAGCTCGGGGAAGTTGAGATGGGCCCCACTGCGTCCCCGGAAGTGCAATGCGGCCACGTCGTAGGCCGCGGCGGCCATCTCGGGGGTCTCGTAGCTCCCGAGCCAGATTCTCGTTTTGGTTCCCGGCTGCCGAATTTCGGACACCCACTTGCCCCATTTTCTCATTCGGACGCCTCTGAAAGCCGATTGCTTGGTGACGACTTGATTAGTTTCCATGGAGTCGTGTAATGTGTACTTTGTGTTGTAATCAGAAGTGCTTTTGGACTTCGAGGGGGCTTTGAGATTTGATGGCTATTTATAGAGGTGGTTGTGGTGTAAGCAAAAGTGCTTCTTTGTGAATAAGTCGATCGTGGTTGGAAGTGAAGTGAGCTTCGTAGTAAGTACGTTTGTGCGAGCATGCTGGCATTGCGTGCATGTGTGTATGCACATTACTTTTTTAGGTTTTAAATGATGCAATCACATCATCACGTCCCACGTTTTGTTTCATACTAGAATAATTCAATTACTGTAGTATAGTCCTCGAACAAATTCGTAGGAAATTCTGTACGAACAGGGCACGGTTAAAACGATGCCGTTTTGACCGCTCCAGTCACCATTTTGAATAATTTTTCGGACACTACGGATTTTTTTAAAAAAAAAATTAATAGTGAGCGAAGTTGATCTCTGTCGCTCAGAAATATTTGCAAAGTATGTAATACTTTTCTATGGAATTAAGCATTAAATTGATAGATAGCGTCGTATATGCACATATTTTTATTACTAATAAGTGCAGCAAAATAGTTGGGGATCCCATACTCAAAGGCTGTATCATAATACAGCTTAATAATACAAGAAAAGTACCCTCACATACTTTTCTTCCACTGATGATGTAAATAGAATTCATTATTTTTTTAATTATTAAAAAATTAATGTAAAGCAATAATTGTGCCCAATTGCCCATATTCTATTGGGTGTTGATTGATAAGGGCACAAGGCTTTCTGTTCATAAACGCGGAATACCGACATGTGCCGGTAAGCAGTGGACTCGGTCTCCTGGTCCTGTTCTTTTTGAACTTAGTATTTTGCACGGACCCCATTCCAGAGATTACAAGTATAATTTTTAATTAGCCGCGTCAATATTTTAGTGTTATTGCTTATTCCCCCAAAAGGTTTCCTATTCAACCCTAAAATATAATTTATAATTTGGTTTTTTTACTGAATAAGTACCATCGATTCGTTGATCTTAATAGACAATATTAGTTATGTTATCATATATTTGTTGTTATTTAAAAATTGTCAATAGGTCTAAGGAGATTGTCGGTTTTTTCTTACCGTAGTTAATATTTAACATTTATCTCCATATTATTTTCATAATTCTCCATAACTTTTTTGAATCATGATTTCATAATATTACCTTTATCTGAAATACAATTTTAGTCATATACATAATAAGTTAAGTAAACCATATAAATTGAAACTAAAATAAAAAATTTAGATAATAAAAATAAGAAATAAAGTTTTTAGTGTGAATAAAAAAATAACAATAACATATTTTTCATGTACATTTGTTTATTTTTAAATTTTTTGTGATAAATATATATTTTATATTACTAAGATTGAACATTAATCAAATGATCCATTTATCCCTATTTTCTTTTCAAATTTTTTGTGGTAAGGAAGTTATTGGATATTATGAAAATGGTAGGAGACAACTGGTATTTATTGATTTCAGTAGGGGGAAAGGTAGCAATCTCCCCTAGGCCTGAAGTCCTGGTTCAACCTACAAGGCATTGTTTTTCACGACGGACCCAAGCTACTATGTTAAGGCAATCACTATGGGTTGTGATTTGGATGTTACAAATATATTCTAGTAACTCCCAAGACATTGAACGTTTAGATAAACTCACTTGGTTGACATTAGCTTATAAGCGAATGCATGTGGAATAGGTTAATGGAGAACCAACAAGTTTAAAAGGCACAAATCCGTATAAGACTTAACGCGTACGCATTATTTTCACTACAAGATCATCCAATACTTGGGCAAGTTAAAGGTAAATTAGGAAAATCTTTTAGAATATCTCTTGCAAACTCTAATTACATCCAAACGCTAGATTTGGATTCAATGCTTAGCTGATATTTTTGTTAGCCTTTTAGAAAGATACAATTGGTAGTTATTAGATAAGAATATAAAACTAATTAAATTTTATTGTATATTGCTATACATACACATGTGGTAGAAGATTATCAAGAGTTGATCACATATTAGCTCATCATTAGATTTGAATCCCCAAGCACTCAACCTACCTCTACTAGGTAGATTGGTTGACGACTAAGCAATAGCAATTCAGCCTTTTGAAGAACATAAATCATGTCTATTACAAAAAGTGATTCTTTACCCACATTATAGAAGGGAAAAAAAATCACAATTACAACCTTAAATCCCTACCTTATAGCATTACGATTAGGGGAATCTTATAATGACCCAATTTCATAACTTAAAAGGCTAGGGTTTATACCTCTATTACCATTAGGCATCTGTCATTCATCCATCAACTTTTTCATATTGATTATCTCAAAAAAAAAAAAAACCATTAAAACAACAATCTTTGTAACCATTCTTCTTCTTCTTCTTTTTTCCAATCTCAAATATATCATCTCCATTCCTCGTTTCGATTCCTTGGCCCATAAGAAAATTGAACCAATAGACATTATCATTCTACCATCAACACAACCAATTCCCTATCCAAGAACAAACCCTAATTCTTGATTAGACATCCAAAAACCCTAAAAATCATACCTTAAACCCCAAGAAAAATGCTATTGTAGTTTGCTTTACACACTAAAGTCTTTTTAAATTGCAATTCACTCAAAAAAACTATCCTCTAAACACCACAATTACAGTTTTTGGAGCAACTTTGCTTTAGATTCAATCTTTAGGATCAATTTCGTCAATTTATCTTCACATGCTTACCACTATATCAAACCCTAGGACATCACCTATACCCAACGATTCTCTATTATTTGCTATCCTACTCTGCTTATACACTATTATTTATAGCAAGATCTATTACTGTTTGAGCTCATGTTCTACGTTCCACAGAGTCAACATCGATCAAAGTTATAACATGAGTTTTTCTAGGTCATTCTAGATACGTTTGTGGGCCTTGCATCCAAATACACATATCAGGTGCGATTGCAAATCATTATCATTTCCAAGTCTAAAATAAATCTGACGCAATCGTATACCAACCAAAAAGAATGTATCCACACACAGCAATGTGAAAATCCCACCATAACAATATTTATATATACAAAAATTTAGATTAATTATAAGGGAAATTATCAATTTTTCCTACTGAAATTAATATATACCACATATCCCCTTATAGTTTTTAAAATATCCAAAAACCCCTTTTGATATAAAAAAATTAAAGGAAAAGAGAGGTAAATTGTTCATTTGCTTGATAATTTATCGTGAGAATATAAAACATATATCTATGATAAGGAAAATATTATGCAAAATAAAAAAAAATAAGACAAATGTCTTATTATTAATTTTTTATTCACACCAAGACATCTTTTTTCTTATTTTTAGTAATTAATTTTTTTATTTTAATTTTCATTGATATGATTTATTGAATTTATAATAAATATGAATGAAAATATATTTAAAAATAAGGCTAGTTTTGTGAAATTATGTTGTTAGGATTTATTAGCTATTATGAAAATATTAAAAAAATAAGTGGTATATATTGATTTTAGTAAGGAAACTAACAATCATCTTGATTATAATTTTAGTCACGATTTGGACCTTCAATTCGTTTGAACTCCTAAGAAATTAGTTTTTTTTTTTAAATTTGTAATTGTTATGCTAAAGTTTAAATATTTAGATTATATGTGATATCTCTACTACGTTTATTGTGGGATTGCACACCGGCCAAGAAAGTTTTGAGTAGGTATTCATGAATTTATTAATTACTTTTTAGCATATGGGTAAGAAATTTGCAGTTCAAAAACAAATTTAAAATATGTAGATATTGTTAAGACGTGTAAGAAAATAATTTGAACTAGAAATCCAATGTGCTAAATGCCCTAACAAAGTATGTCATATAAAATGTCTTTTTTTACTTTGCGAATTTCAACATTTTTGTTTTTTATCATTAGGAAGATAAACACTTGTGATTACATTTTGTCTCATTAGGACAATCTACAATCCGATAATCGCGATCATAATAGTTTTTGGGCGGCTTATAGGTGAGGATGGCAATTTTTTCTGTTGGAGGATCTCATCCCTTTTGGAATGAGATTGGGATATATTTTTATTCCAAAAAAATAAAAAGGACAAAAGTGGAACATTTTTTTATCCCACTTGCATAAACATGACAGAACTAGGATTGGCAAATCCTATACCCATCACATCCCATTGCTAACTCTGTTGGTTTAGTTTATTATTATATTATTGAAGTATTGGATGTTTTAACATGGCTAAAGTTAGTCACTGTTCAAAAATTATATTCGAACATGTATGTAGTCAAATATAAAACTATTATTTGATTACTCTACTTTATATTTCTTCAAGTTTTTTGTTATATTGAATTATGATGATCCTTAAAGAAAAAAGTTAGAATTTATTTATTTACATTTGGGACTGTTCGGGATAATGGAATGAGATAAAATATTTAATAGGACGGGACTAAGACAAACTTTTGTCTCAGAAAAGTAAAAGGATGGGAATGAGGCATTTTTTATTTATCCCATTACCATATACGGGACGAGACTGAAATTGACAAACCATGTCCTATCTGGTCCCATTGCCAATCCTACTTATAGGGCTTATTTAGAGGTATTGTGCGGAG
This sequence comes from Citrus sinensis, assembly GCF_022201045.2. Taxonomy (NCBI): domain Eukaryota; kingdom Viridiplantae; phylum Streptophyta; class Magnoliopsida; order Sapindales; family Rutaceae; genus Citrus; species Citrus sinensis. The sequence continues at coordinate 27,347,828 of NC_068558.1, read as the reverse complement.
ATTCAAAGTTATTTTGAGAAGTTAAAAATTAATTATGTTTTGGTAAATTTTTTGAAATTATTTTTAATAAAATTACTTCATCTAACAGTATAAAAGGAATAACTTTTCAAAACCCTAATTTTAATAATTAGTTTCATTTGTTACATAAACCTAAAAATATTTTTATTCAAGTAGAAAATAAAATCACTAACTTTAAGAATATTTTTTTTAACTATAAATTATTTTGAGTTAATAAATAAAAGAAACAAAATTAATAAAGTACAAAATTTGTCAATTTTTTAAGTTAACCAAAATACTATATATATGTTGTAGTTTATGTATAAGTAAATTTCATTCAACGTTATATTCCTTCTAGTTGTTTCCATTTTTATTGCATTTTAGTAGTAAGATTTGTCAATTTTTAGTAGTAAGATTCAAGTAGAAAATAAAATCACTAACTTTAAGAATAATTTTTTTTAACTATAAATTATTTTGAGTTAATAAATAAAAGAAACAAAATTAATAAAGTACAAAATTTGTCAATTTTTTTAGTTAACCAAAATACTATATATATGTTGTAGTTTATGTATAAGTAAATTTCATTCAACATTATATTCCTTCTAGTTGTTTCCATTTTTATTGCATTTTAGTAGTAAGATTTGCCCAATGTATGTATATAAACATGCCTAAAGAAAGGGATGTTCGTAATATCTTGTCAAAAATGAATACATCATGTAAATAAAAATGATACAAAAATTAATAGGAATGTGCTTGGAAAATGAAAATTTCCTAAACTATAAGGCTCTAAACGATCGACTAGTTTGTTTAATCCTCGAGCCGCCCTATGCCAACCCACATTAGCCGACACATGAAAAAAATTAAAACAATTAGAACCATTAATTAATTATTTTTTTAACCATTAACGCTCACTTGATTATAAGTGTTCAAAAATGACATTATTTTTTTACCCATAACAAACCAAAATAAATAATTATAATCCCAAAAGAAAATCATGTGGTTGGTCTAGAAGACTCAAGAAATATGACATTTCACTGTTTTGGTCAAACTGAGAGAAGATTTAGTAGAAACAGCCATCCATCTAGCTGGATCAAGCTAATGCGTACAAAGCAAAACAAGCTTCAAGTACGAAAAGTAGTTGTGCCCTCCATTCATTTCATGGCACACTTTCTAAATCAGCTTTGAATTTATTTTTACCTTTTCAGATTTATAGCACCGCCTGCCAGCCATGCCAGCTGCCGTGGCACACCGTACAGTCCTACACACGTACGGTCACCGGCGGCAGCCGGTTGACTACGGTATCTCTTCTGCCTGTACTTAAAAAGTCATACACACGTACCCACGACCCATACCTACTGTATTAATTTATAATATTTTGTTCATTTTTGTCAAACAGTCAAAGTTGTTAGAAACTTATGTCATTATGTATAGGTTAATGTGGCATTACAACTACAGTATAATGGATTGGATTTACAAAATACTATTTCACCGTATGATTTATTTTTATAATAATTTATGTTGTGCTACATCAGTTTGCATAAATGTTTGTACAATGTAACTAATTTTTTGTCCTAACACAACTTATATTTAAATTAATAATAATAGAATCCTTCTCTAGTGTCAGTATTTTTTAAAATGCGGATTTGAGATTTCACAGAGACTTTTAAGATGTTTCAAAATGATTTTTCAACATCTTATAATATTGTAAAAATCTTTAACAACGTTGTGAAACCCTGAATCTATATTTTAAAAAATGAGGACTCTTAACACCTGAAAATAATTAAATAATGATATATTTATAAGGTTTTGTACTTAATTTCTTATACAATCTCATATGAAGGCTTGTATGGTATGAAGAAATTTATTAAAAAATAATAGCAGTTACTGGAAATAATCATGGACACCTTGTAATTATTTCAACCAATCGATCCTTACATACTATATATGTAATTGTAAGCCATCACTTTTTAAAATTGTATAATTAAATTGGAACAACGGATTGTAGATATATCTAGGTCAGGGCCCATCAAGCTCCGAAATATTTAAATTTATAATTGTAAATCTTATTCACACGCATTTGTTTTAGCATATTTTAACTGGGGGAGAGATATCAGGCAATATTACAAATCCAAACTTGTGGGGTCTGAGAACATAGGCCCAACCAACTTCAGATCACTCGGCTTAGACACAGCTTGTGTGATCCTTTGACACACCTCCAACAGTGTAAGTAGAAATCATACAGTATGATTATATAACCAATACATTATGGTGATTACACTCTCTGGCTAGTGGTTAGATAATTAGTTGCAACATCAGCCAGCAATTTGAGAAGGGCAATGAAAATTTTAAAAGTGTAACTAATACCTAATGAAGTGTAACGAAAATTCTGAAAATATATTAATTTTGGTATTTCTAAGGTACCTAGGTAGTTTTAAGGTAGCATTTCACGAGAAAATAAAATAATGCTTAATTAGACACTTTGCATATCATAGATAGTTGCTATTACAATTTAATATTAGTCATCAATCTCATATTTCCACTACACACACTTGGTTATGTTGTGCATTTTTCCATTTTACCTTCCATAATCCACAAAGATGAACCTCAAAGTCCTTTAGACATTAAATTTATGTTAGATTTAATTAAACTTTAATTATTAGATGTATTGAACTCTTAACAATTGATTTTTTTTAACACACATTTTGTGGATTTTCATGTTGACGAAACAATCTAAGGGAAAGAAAAATATATCTTGAAGTAAGGTTTGAATCTTGTTAGAAACTTTTAGTAGCCCTCGTCTAATTCTTTAAATCAATCATCGAGAATGATAAAGACGCAAACTATTTATGCATGTCGTTTATGTGAATTACGAGGACAACATGTTGTCTCTCTATTTACTTTCTGGATGGTATGTCATTTGTTGACAAAATGATAAACAACAATATCATCCAATAAAAGTGTGCCAACTAAAATATTTTTAATAATATTATTATTATAATTGTTATTATCATTATTATTAGTAGTAATAATAATAATAATAATACTAAAGACAATAATTAACTAAGGGTGTGTTTGAAACATACTATTATGTTGTATTATATTACTATTCACATTAATTTATTACTTACCTATATTTTGAAGTTTTGGAAGTTGGATAGTGGTGCAATATTATTTTCATTATTATTGTTGTTACTATTAGAATGCACCACAATGTGCTAAAATGATGCATTAGACAAACTCGAGTGCAAGTTGCACTCAGATTTATGTAATACGAGCCAACTTTTGCCTCAGTTGAGGCATTAAATATATTTTAATATTTATTATAATAAATAAATTATGAAAATAGATTATCTTATGATACTATTTTATTTAATAATATTGTATTATATTATATTATTATTCTATGTAACTATTAAAACAAACAATCTCTTACTTTTATTAAAATCATTTGACATTCATCTTTTGTAGATAATGCAGTGTTTCCTAATAAATAGGAATAATGTCATGGCATCTGACCGATAATAATAAAAGTGACATGTCATTTATAATGAAAGCATAAATGATGTGTCATCTAGAGTATGCATCGACGTATACTATTTACACATGTCGGTTGTGTGAAGATAATGATGACATGTCGTCTTCATATTTAATCAGTGGATGGAATGTCATCTGTTGACAAAACAATAAACAGCAATGGCATTCAATACTTGTGTGCCGATTAAAATATTTTTAATATTTATTATTGTTGTTGTTGTTGTTATTGTCATTATTATTATTATTATTAGTAGTAGTAGTATTTATCATCATCATCATCATTTTAATTTTATCATTATTATTGTTACTATTATAGTAGATAAAATTAATATTAAAGACAATAATTAACTAAGGATGTGTTTGGTCACTTGGCCTTTGGCCTAGTGGGCACTCCCTCACAATTGTGAGGGAAGTGGTTTAAACCCCCCACAATGCTATATTATGTTATATTATTATTCCATGTAATTCTTAAAGAAGAACAATCTCTTATTTTTGTTAATATCATTTAGAATTTAACTTTATAGATGATGCCTCGATTTCCAAGAAAAAAAGATACGTCATGGCGTCCAACCCAAAAAAGAAGAAGTGAAATGTCATTTTTTTTTAAAACATAAATGACGCATCATCTCAATTATGCGCCCCCACATACTATTTACACATGTTGGTAGCATGAATGAAAATAATAACATGTCATCTTTTTATTTATCAAGTGGATGACATGTTGTCTTTATATTTACCAAGTGGATGTCATGTCGTTTGTTAACAAAATAATAAACGGCGATGACATCCAATATCTGTGTGATAATGCACCACAATGTAGGTGCTAATTAGCTTAACTAGTAAAACATTGAAGTGACATTGAGTGGATTAATCAAATTTTCAGTGTGAAAAACTTAGGAGTAGAGAGAACGTGATTGGCGGCTATTGGTGGTGGTTTCTATGGCCACGGTGATAGATCCAAGGAGCGATAGACTAAGCGTGTCAGCTAGATTTTGTTGATTTTGATGATGGTGGAGACCGACAAAATCACGATGGAAAATTAACATCAGAGCTTGGGGAGGTGGCTGACGCCAGTGGCGGTGCCAGAAATTTATCTTAGCAGAGGCTAAGTTTAAATAATAATGTAATCTAAAAAGTTCAATAAGTAACAAATATCAAAAATAAAAAGTCATTAATACATTCAATGCATTTATAATTGATCTCGACTTATTTTTATATGTTAAAAATGTTAAAACATAAACTTATCATCAAGAATAAAAAATAAATATTTTTCTACATGTGCAACAATAATATTACTCAATCATTAATCTCTAATATGATTTCATAGACGATTTTTCACAAAATCCATTGTTGAAAATGCATTTTACTACTGTAATCATGACAACTAGTAAAATCAATACTAATGATATCAATAAATAAATTAACGAATACAATTTATCTTTTTTAGTATCAACTATTTTTCTTGTTAGCCTATCAATCTCTTTCAATTTTGAAAATTTGTTATTAGAACCCACATATGTAATATAAATATCAAATTGAATTTTAAGTGTCATAAAATTCATTGAAGAAAAATCATTTTGATAAACTCAATAAGATACATTTTTTTTTTTGTGTGAGGAGAGTTAGCGTGCAACGAATCTCAAAATAACAATTTCTTTGTGGGTTGGAATTTAAAGAAAAATACTTAATATTTTGGTTATTTTTAAATTTTAATAGGGACTTTGATGATAAATGAGATAAATATTAAATTAAATTTATAAATTTTAAAAAGTAAGAGGGGGTTGAGCCCCCCGTCCTAACATGGCACCACCTATGGCTGACGCAATGGCTAGGTTTTGGGATTTTTTCTTTCCTTTTTTCTTTTCTTGATGGAAATTATGGAGTTAATGGATGATAGAGGAATGATTTGTGTATAAAGTGTGGTTGGTGGAAAGCTCTGCTTGGCGCAGAGAAAAGCTCTTATATTGCTTGACTCAGTACAGAAGTGACACCGAATGTTGTTTTAACGTACGCCTTAAATACATGAGAAAAGATAGCCTCAAATAGAGAAAATTTTGAATGTGTCCATCACTTAGTGATAATTTAGGGTTAGGGTTTTAAGATTCAATAGGATGACTTGATGATGATTTGAATTCCATTTTCTCCCATATTCAAGGATATGATTCGTATTTCGTTCTTTACATTCTTAGTGCTTTGATTTTAAATTTATATTATCATTGGCTGCTATATGAGCTGCCAATTTGTTAGAACAATTATTTACATCATTTTATTATGAACCAAGAGCGATGTGGTTAAATAAACTCCTCGGGCTTTTATAGACTCCACCAATACTTTTCTTTGAACCGTAACTCTAAATCGTACGAAACTTTGTTAGCAGCTTCAGTTGCAACAAAATACAAGAAATAATACATGTAAACTCCATATATGACCAAGCTACATAGACAACTTTTAGATACAACAAAATTTATAGCGAGTTATATGGAAATGAGCTATTATATCGAAGACTTAAAACGTGGTCAACAATGATGCCAACATACTAATGCACTAACAATTTCACCACTAGTGATTGATTGTTGATTTTATTGCCTTGAATTGCAATTGTTCTATTTCCACTGATTTAATTATGAGAAAAGGAGGTATTTCCGATTAATTATGAGTTAATTAATTGGGTCAGTTCCACCGCCAACATTTTAGAAAATCAAGCTGTACAAATTTTCATTATAAAGTATAATGAAACGGCTTGGTTATGGTGAACGGTTGTTATTTGTTGCAACTGAGGGAGAAAAAGAACCTGAAACAAATTAAAATCCCACCACCACGATTCAAATATTTAATAACGGATCATAGAATCATGAGGAACAGAGAACAATAAACAATCATAATAATATTTCATTCCTTCATGTCAATCAATATGCTTAGCAGTACATAAAATCTATAATCCAATAAGAAAAATGAAAGAAAATCCACACGCTTCCAATACTTTAAAAACAACACCCAAACAAATGAAACAAAGATTTGTGCTCTTTGCTCCCTCTCTCCCCACGTTTCACCCACTAAAACAATTCTTAATTACAAAATATCAAACGGACAAATGCTTAATAAATATTGGGACCCTCCAAAAACTTCCCCCTCTTGCACTGAACTGACAAGTGTCCTTCATTTCTGGCTCTTCTTTTCTTTTAGATGAACCATTGAATAAACCCATTAAATTCTTTAATTGACCCTTACTTTAAAAAAAAAAAAAAATTCTGCCACTGAATGCTTGAACACGGAACACCAATCATCATTAAGTTACTGATAGAGATTAAAACTCTTGGTTAAAATAATATCACAAACACTGCTGTTATTTATTTAAAAATTCTCTAAAACGGATATTATTATTTTATTAAAATTAACAGTTATACAAAGAGTTCATTAGATAGAAAAAATATATATATATGAATTTTGATTTGTCAAACGTTAATTTTAGTTTTTCTGATGAACTCCTTGTATAAAAAATTGAATTTTTAATTACCATTAAAAATTCAGATATCCGCACTAGAAAACTCGTTAATTATGTGTATCATTATATAGCTATAGTGTTGGGTTTTTATTTCTTTATTTAAGATGAAAATTACCTAAGGGTCCCAAAGGGAGTCGCTTTGCATATCGTTCCACTCGTCACCTTCAAATTCATTTGAGAACATCATATTTTGCTCCAACATCAGCTCCTCAGCCATTTGATCCATCCACATCTTCGGAGAATCCATTGTTGAATCATTGATAGCCTGAATTTGACTCGGCGAAAGCCTGACGGTAACGGGACCCAAACTGCTTCCACCAGAAGTGCTTCCACCGCCAGCTTCTTCGGAAGTACTTCCTGCAGAAGTGTTTCTAAGCCTCAGAGCTGCTTCATGAGCAGCCATCCGAATATCCTCAGCATTTGAACTAGCAGGCTTGGGGAGTGAAGTTACCAATTCCGGGAAATTTAAACGAGCTTCACGGCCCCTGAAATGTAAAGCTGCAACGTCATAAGCAGCTGCTGCCATTTCAGCTGTTTCAAAGCTTCCAAGCCAGATTCTACTTTTTGTGCCAGGCTCACGAATTTCGGACACCCATTTGCCCCATTTCCTCTTTCGAACTCCACGGTAACTCGAAGACGTGCCTCCATGAAAACTGTTGAGAGATTTTGCATCCATGCAGTAGAATTAGATATAGTTTCGGGAAGTGATTTCTTGGGGAAAAACGTGCTTTTGGAAGTAGATGTGTGATCAAGTTACAAGTGTTATATAGCCTATTTATAATGGTGGATAGATTTGATCTTGCTAGAAGCAAGCTTCCAGGCAGTTGCCTAAGTGATCCGAAAGAAAATTAAAAAAAAAAAAAAAAAAGAAGGAAGACTGATCGTGATCACTGGGTTTAAAAAGTCATTAATATTTTGTTGCAAGAATGAACCAATTAAAACGTTCCAGGTTTGTGAATTGAGGGAAGAATTGTTGCCAAAGACAGAGAAAATGGATTTGGAAAACATTTTGTTTCCTATTTACGAACGCGGTTTCATGTTTGTATAACTATATATTTATCTGGACCCACAAATTAACATTATCCATGGCTGATTCTGAAAATTTTAACTTATTGTTGAGTTTTCACTAATTTAGTTGTTTGAAAGGAGAAAAGCCATGGCTGACTCAGAGACAAATATAACATAGATTTAAATATTGTCAAGGTGACGTAATCCTAGATTATAGGATCTTATATCTTTATTAAAATAAAATTGTACTGAAATCTAGGGGGAATTAATCTTAGTAAAGATATGTCAAGATTATATTTTTTTAAAGTAACTTCGACCAAAGGCCCCAGGACCTGGACTACTCTATTTCAATTTTAAGCCGTTTTCTTTAGTCCGTCACCTACGTTCGAATCTTTAAAAAAAGATTATGGTAATTAAAAAAAATTGATTTAAACATTATCCATCTTCTATCATTTTTTTAATAAGAAAAAAGTTTTTAAAAAAAATATTTGGCTTAATATGTTGATAGGCATGTATCTTACATGCATGTAAGATAGGAGATCCCACAAAATTAACATCAAAAGTTTTTTAAGAACCTTCTTACTCTTGTACAGAAAACTATAATCATTGATTGCAACTAATAGATACCGTTCTTTTCTTTTAACCAATTTACTGATATGTATAATTATATCTATAGAAACTTTTTGAATCAGTCATGTGATGTGATGGTTTAGTGTAAATATCCGAGTTTAAAATAAGAAAAACCTATTTTTAAATATTTAAAAGAAAATCAATCTATATAATATCAATACATATAACAGAACTCAAGTCTTAAATCTTAAGATTGAGGTGAGAATGTGCCTACCACCTTTTTTTTTATTTTTAAATCTCACTTCTAGGGGGTTTTATTACCAAAACCATGAGAGACGCGATATTGCCAGCATTCAGAACAGCCACTAATCAAAATAAATTTTGGTTACTGATTCAAGAAAATAACTTAAAAAATGGTTGAAATAAATAAGATAATTGAATTCTTTCTTTTATAACTCATCATATACCATCATAATAGTATATTGGAAATGTTCTATAAAATATCCAACATGAACATACAAAATTTGGACTGTGTCCAACGATGCAATTATGAACTTAATCTAGCCTCTAGCTGGGCAGATTCAAATCATAAGTGAAACATAGGGTTAACAAGAGGCAATCCTAACTTCCAGAAGCCATTTTTTAAAATTTTATGACCAGAAAAGCCGTTTTAATATTTAGAGTGACAGAGTATTAAATTTGTCTAGAGGCAGGTCCTCATAGACCCTTGGTCCTTGTAGACCCTTGACCTTAAAAGATTCAGTATTGAAAATTAATTTAGAGAGATAGAGTTTCTTCAAGTACAAAATTTAGTTTGATCAGGGTAATGATTTTTGGGAAGATGATCTTGCCACCATGTGCCCACTATATAGTGAACATCTGAATAGGAGACAAAATTTTACAACTTATTATAGATAATATTAAAGTTGTAAGCTAGATATTACCACTTAATATTATCACTCATTATAAGGGGAGTATTTTCACTTAGTAAATTATTACTCTGGAATTTTGTTTAAAGTAATATGCCAGAATGTATGTATGGTATAATCTTCTTTAAATGGTAAGTAGGTGTAAATCACGTTCTTTTTTTCCTCATTTCTATGATTCGATCTTTTTTTTTAATCACTTTAAATATTAAAATTTTTTAAATCTTTGCTTCAAACACTGTCTTATTATTATTATTATTATTATTATTAGGCAATCCCTATCTTACATGTATACAAGATACATTCCCCCCCACATAAATAGTATGTGGATCTCACACACGCACTGTTCTTAGTGGGGATCTTATTATTATTATTATTATCTACTGTTTAGAAATAGAACATCTTATCCTACAATTAGCTTGTACCAACCACCCAAAAACAAATCTAAAAGAAGAATTTTTTCTTCCACCGTCGGTAAGACTAAAGAATCACCTTAATGACTATTTTTGATTCGATCAATAAAGTCCTCAATTCCCATTGAGTAAGATACGAGTTCTTGATTCAACTTTTATCCTTTAAATTTCAATACAGACATTCTTAGTGGGGATCTGACAGGATTGTACTTGAATTGGACCTATTTATAGAACAATTCGAATAATTGCGCCAAAAAAGGTAGTATTGTTAAAAATTCTTGTGAGAAGTTTTACTCCCAAACAAGAGTATTAAATTTCTAGATATAATTATAACATAAATTGTTTTGTAGTGGTTTAAATATTATTGGAAGTTTTTTTAATTGCAAGTCCTAGTTATCCTCAAGAATTTAATAGACTGCTTTTAAAGAATCAATTAATGCAATACGCATAAAAATAAATGATTGGTGACACATTGAGACATAAATTAAGGTATTATTTTTTTAAATATGAATAGATTTAAATTAGTTTGAATTCTGAATAGAGTTGAATATCTAAATTTAAATGATATGTTTGGTTTTTTCTCTGAATTACTAACAATAAGTATTAAATTATTTATTTTTTAATTTAAAATAAATCAAAAAATTAATATTTTTACACGTGTGCCCTTATAAATTATAAATGTTAAATAAACAACAAACATCTTAAAGACTATAAATAAGATAATATATTATCGTTATATAATTATGTTCGATCGAACCCAACCCCTTAATATTCTAAATTAGTATATGCAAATCAATTTATTGTTGTTTATGATGTTTTATTTGAAAAATGGTCATAAAAAATTATAAAGAAAACAAAATGATAAAAATAATAATAGTCTTACCATGGTATTATTTCAAGCTACAAAGATGAGTGATAACGCTAATTATTTAATTTTATTTAGATAAGTATAAAAATTAATTAATTAGATAGGGATATTTTAGAGAATATCTTTTAATGACACCATTCAAACTTTTTAGATTAAGCAAAAAGTTTAAAAAATTGACTAAATAACTTAATGACTAAAGATTTACAAAAATTGACTTAATGAATTTGGGTAGTTGTTCCATTATGGAAGCTGAGTTGTGGGGATTGTACCAAGGTTTAAAAATAGCTTGGGAGCATGGTTTTCGCTTCCTGCAAGTTGAGGTGGATAATTTGGAGATCGCACAACTCCTGAATACCTTCGAAGCAAACCGCATTGGTATTTCATCTTTGTTATGGGGCATCAAAGATTTACTTAACAAAGATTGGCAGATATCAGTGAAGCATGTGTACAGAGAGGCGAATTTTGCTGCTGACTTCCTTGCTGGAATGGCTCTCGATCTCCCACTTGGGTGCCATATTTTTCATTCTCCTCCCATAGGCGTGCATTATTGTTTGTTCAATGATGGACTAGGGACTGCTTTTTCTTGTTTTGTTTAGGCTCCCCTTGTACCCAAAAAAAAAAAAAAATCATTAAGTTCAAAAAAAACTTAATAAGTTAACTTATTGAAATTAAACTAATTAAGTCATTAAGTAAAAAAAAAAAAACCCTAAGTATCTTAAACGAGCAACCATTGTATTATTGATTATTTTAAGGGTAAAAGTATGTTTAGTCCTTATATTTTAATATTAGTGTCCATTTAGACCCTATATTTTTTAAAATGTCTCGAAACATCCCTGCCGTTAAAGTATTGATACCGCTACCATTACTTTTTATTTCTTTTGGCTTACTTTTACAATATTATCCTTTTATAATAATTTTTTTATTTGGACATTAATAAAACGAAAATAATTATATTACCAATTTAACCCTAAAAAATTATATTAATTTTTAATTGTCAAAAATTGTATGCAAACTACTAAGTGTGCAAATGGTGCTTGCCAAAAAATTAATATAATTTTTTTTATTTTTAGGATTAAATTAGTAATTTAATAGTTTTCTTTTTATTAATGTCCAAAAAAATTATTATAAAAGGGTAATATTGTAAAAGTAAGCCAAAATAAATAAAAAGTAACGGTAAGGGTATTAATACTTTAATGGCATGGATGTTTCGAGGTATTTTTAAAAAATAAAGGGACTAAATAGACACTAATCTTAAAATATAGGGACTAAATGAGTTTTTACCCATTATTTTAACCTTTGAAAATAAATATTCGATAAAATTTAACTTTAAACATTAAGCTATTCTAAAGGGAAAATAACACTCGAGTCTCTAATATTCTTACTTTTACCACCAAGGACCCTAGTTATATTTAGTCACCCATTATATTCCGTGCATTATAATTATTTTCAAAATTTACCGTAGAAGGATAAATGTGATTTCTTCATCTACAATACACTTCCTAGCTTTTAACATAAATATGAAAAAATCTATACTAAATTTCAACTTCAAAGATTATAATAATTTACATCCACTAAGTTTTTCTTAAATGAGAGTAGTAATGTAGTATTCTCCTTAAAATGGGAGCAAATTTCTTCTTACCATAATAGTAGTAATTTAGGTTGTGTTATAACAAAAATAATGTTAACTAATATGAATAACTTTATGATCGTAAAATATCAATAGTATTGTAATTTGTAATTATAATTAAAAATTAATAATAAGCCATATTTTACTTGAACCAACCATAGTGGTGCATTTTTAACTGGTTACGCATACCTATGATGTGACAATCAATTTTCTCTCTTCCCATCATTGGTAGCTAGCTAGAAGCTATTATTAGAACTCTTTTTCCTTCATGTACGTGTGATTCACTAAATCAAGATAATTTTATAAAATTATTTAATCCACCACACGCTTGTGCCGTGATGTATAATTATATTATTGTCTAAACATCAATCATAAAGTCACGTTTACTATCATATATTTCTTTGAATTTAGGGAGATTCACACTTCTCTTTTTATGGTTCTCAACTTGTGCAAATTACCTCTTACAATTTTCATAATATTCGTTTGCTTTTCAATGTTAAGTCTTTTACTGAAAACTTATCTTAGTCATTTTTTTTTTCCTTTATTAAAGTTTTGACGACAATGAAATAAGATAGTATTATGAATATTATAAGAAAGTAAGAGATACAAACCCGAAAATTTGTTAAATGTCAATCTTCCTTTAAATTATTTGTTATTGTTTTATAAAACATGTTCAGATACATAAATTATATAGTTCAAACATCAATAATAATTAGGAAATATTCTAAGATTATTGTTTTTAGCAATATAAAAAGAACATACTAATTAACTAATCATTGTAAATTGTTCCCAATTAATAGGTCTAACTCTTACAGATTTTGGATGCATTTTGAATCTTGGAAGTTGATAATTAAAAACTTAAGATTACAATCCAAAAACATATTCTGCATTGTATTTTCAAGCATATCCCCCCCCCCCCCCTCCCAAAAAAAAAGCTCACTTATTTTTGGAAAGAAGAATTATAAGTATAAGTATAACACAAAAGATAAAGAACTTTATTCTATTTTAAGTATATACAATTTACCATCTATTGTTTTCATAATACTCTTAAAGCTCCTTGGCAGAAAAAATTTAAAGGAAAAGAGAGCTAAATAGGTTAATTGCTCAATAATTTATATTGGGAATATTATATATATATAAGAATAATTTTTTTAAATAACAAAAATAAAATAAAAATATCTTATTATTAATTTTTTATTCATAGCTAAATATATTTATTAATTTTGATACTGAAATATTTCTTATTTCAGTTTCTACTTATATGATTTAATTTAATTTATAGTAAATATGAATAAAATTCTATTAGAAAATAAAGGTCTATAAAATTTGCTGTTGGGGGGAGGGGATTTAATGAAGAGTAATGATACAGCCACAAACTCTTGTACAAACTTATTTTGTACAAACTGATGTGGCATGATAAGATTGGTTGAATTAAATATCACTTAGCCCACATGATTTGTTTTTATTAATTTATATTTTCATTCAACCAATGAATTAATGCCACGTCAATTTGTACAAAATATATTTGTACAAGAGTTTGTGACTGTATCATTACTCTTTAATGAATATTATGAAAATAGTAAGAACGTAAATATTATATATTAATTTTAGTAGGGAGAAAACTGACAATCACCTTTAAAAAATGACAAAAAATTCATTTTTAACATAAACATCATAACAGAGGTTCTTGATTTCAAAATTATAAAATATATTTCCAAGTTCCATTCAATCAAACAGTTCTTTCTTCATAAAGTCTAATCTACCTAGGATAAAAAAAAGAAAAGAAAAAGGTACAGTTTCTAAAATATCCAGAGCCACCAAAAATATTAAATGGGGGCTTGTAGTTTCGTAAAAGGATTAGTAATTATTTAGAATTAGTGGTCACAACACTACTCGATTAAATGTAAATGTTGGCGTTATTTGGCTCCAACTCAAATCCACATGTTGGCTTATGGAGTAATGAAAACAGCTGGATCTTTGAAGGCTACAACTTTCGTTAAAAAAGAAAAAAGAAATTGTGTAATATTTCAACAACAACAACAACATCAATGTTGTCTTCAGTGGTTGAATGGTAAGAGCATGATTAATTGAATGGAATTTCAGTGTCTTCGTATTTATTCTTAGGATAATTGCATTGCGCACACTTTAGCTAATACGGGTAGTATTTGTTCTTTTTATACTTATTAGAGTATACCACCTGTTTTCTTGCGTAAAATTCTACGTGAGGACTACTAGGGTTGCCCCAAATACGAATTTTCACGACGTAGTGCTTTCTTTTAATAAAATTCCTCACCATTCATGAAAAAGAAAAATAAAAAATAAAAAATAAAAAATCATTACATCATCGTTGAGACAAGCTTGCATATACATAAGTCACATATGCTATAATTTCTTTGATTTTCCGTTATTATTCTTAAATTTTTCGTCAATTCGATGTATAAATCTTAAATTTTTGGTTACATAACCCCATTAATTGGGATCTGTAATAGTGGTTCAACTATATCGTACTCCAGGCATCATTAAATAGTTGGAAAAAAGTCAAGGAAAAAAATAATTGGTCATTGATAGTGTCTAAACTGTAGATTACGGTACACTACAATTCTGTAATAGAAAATTTTAGAACCTGTAACCGAAACCATATAAAGTCGATCTCATGGAGAATCATTTTAAAATTTGGTGATTTTTCTCTGCTAGCTGCATACAAATACTTCTACGGTTTCCGCGTTAATCGATTCTTTTTATTTTAATTTGACTGGTATGGAGAAGTCATTGTCTCCCCACTCTTTCTTGTTTCCTTTTGTGGTCATTTTCTTGCTTCGTAAGTCCAATTCCATGTGTTCAAATCGAAAATGTTTTGTCATACAAAATTTGTTTGTTTCTCTTTCAATTTTTAGGATATTTTTATGTGTGAAAAAGATTCTTGAATCTTTCTTATTTTTTAAAAATCTGTCTTTCGACACTGAAAATTATAATGATCAACACTTAATAACTCTTGATCTAACACTACCGTCATTTTAGATAATCTTCTGTGAACAATATTTAAATTTAATGACCAAACTAAGTTCAATTACTTTTAAGTCATCATGATTGTCGTTCAATGAATGAAGGAAAAAAACCTTTTGTCCACCGACAGTAATGCTTCATAGCTTTAATAAATATAACACTATGTACATTAACGGAAAAAAAACAGTATAATCTTTGGTAGGGTATGGACATCACAGCATTAATTATCGTAATCTATAATAGAATATTCTATAGTAAGGTGCAATTTATTCGCCTATTACTACTCGTACCATATTGTGTTGAGCTCTTGACGATAAATAATTTTTTATTAGTTACAATATATAATCATTAATCTAAATATGGATAATTATATAATTTAAGAGAAATTTTAAAAAACATCATAGGTACTATATAATATAGGTCATACATGCATTAATTAGTTAAATTATCTCTGATATATTTTAAAATTTCTCATAATTTAGAGTTCTATCGAGATCAAATTTTAAATCTACGATACATTGTTACAATTCTCACGTTCAATACAAATACTAAATCAAAACCGTCATGGGATCTTTTGTTTTAGTATACAACTACGGGAAAACGTGTCAAAATCCCACTTCTTAGGAAAGGGGAACTAATAAGGGAATTGAATCTAATCAATGCGTTATTATTATTAAAACTCTAATGGGATTAAAATAATTGGAACAACAATCTCAATTCAAGGGAAACAGCTGCAAGGCACATACAAAGAAGTAGGTTGATTGAATAAGTGAATGAACGAAAGAATCCTTACATTGACTAAATCGATTAATTAATTACTAGGAGCCTAATAAGCTTTATAAAACGACATCATGGATCTTTTGACTCAATTAAAAAATTAATTATCTATTTACAAACGTTCGTGTCAAAAATCTTTTGGATTTTGTGGGCCAACAGTGTTGCAAATGCCGGTGCTTTTACCATATTTTCCCTCTTTTTTGACTTCAGGTTTAGAAAATAATTGACTCGTATTTTTTTTATCTACTTGGGCGTCTCCTTGTTACCAAAGTTTTTTCTAGCAGATACGGTTACAAAATTTGGAACGAGGTATGGTGAATGGGGCCGGGATTGTTATTTGAGAAAATCACTCTGATATTTGTCGAAGATTGATTGTGCCTTCAGTAACGCTATCAGAATTTAAAGAAAGGACAGAAAAAAGTGCTAAGAATCTGGGGAATTGAACTCTCAATAGTTCAAAGGGTCGGAGAGCGGAAAGGAAAGGGTCCATTGAGTCAATTCGTTCATATTTTGTTAATGATTCGAAGCTCAATTGACTTTTTTGGAGTTTGGTTTCCCTCCCCTGTTGTTGGGGTAATGCTAATCCAATCTCTGAGTCTCTTGTTTCAACGTCCTTTATGTTTGAACTCATGTTGGATTAAGAGTTT
Source organism: Citrus sinensis (assembly GCF_022201045.2). NCBI lineage: Eukaryota > Viridiplantae > Streptophyta > Magnoliopsida > Sapindales > Rutaceae > Citrus > Citrus sinensis. The sequence continues at coordinate 27,330,956 of NC_068558.1, read as the reverse complement.
GGCTCGGCGAGGCTTGCTTATGCGAGCTTAAAGGGCCTGATGGGCTTCTGTACGTGTAGCCATTGGGCCCTGGGGCCTAATGGGTACTTTTGGGCCACAGGTTTAAAGAAAATCAGGGTATTACTTGTCTTTAAAGAAAAGTTACCCCCCTTACTTGAAATTACTTAAATAATCAAAGAGAAATTGATTCATTTCTTAATTTGAATGTAAATTCAATTATATACGTAAATAAAATATTATTCTTCTGACAACTTTTTACACTCCCATGTCATAATTTGTATTTGTATTTTAATTTTTAATTTATTTTTTGAGAACATTATAAGAGTTTAGAGTTATGGAGATAAAAATTATGTAATAAGTAAAAACAAAATTAAGACTTGTATGTAGTTTAAAATTGAAAATTTATGGGAAGATGATTAATTTTAATATATGGGTTTGTTTTTCACAAATTAAACTGGAGATATTCTAGGAACAAAATTCAAAAGGGGTGTACAATGAAATTTATTAAAAGCTCTACCCTAAAGCAAATTTAAATACTAATTACATTCAATAATTTGAATAAAAAAAGTGTACCATACAAAACTGTAATTCCAGCTAGCAGTCCCATTACAATTTTGGAGCTAAAAAGCAGTTTAACTCTGCAAATTTGTAGCTTTCAAAAAGAAGAACAACTTAGCAAATTTGTACCTCTATCAACTACATGCAGTTTTAAAGATCAATTGTTTCAATATAATTTGGTGACTGAATATCATCCCATTTGCATGGGGTGGTAATTTAGGTTAAAATGAAACCTGATATTGCGACAATGTTTTGGCCTTTCTAATTTGAATCCATTCAGCCCATCAAGGTGACCCGCCCATGTTTTATACCTCATTTATACTTGCATACGATGCGATGCCGTCATCAAGCTGCGAAAAAATGAAAACCATCGCCATTAGCCATATTCAAATGTTCATGCAGACAAGTACGTCGTTTGATTCTTGAACAAATTAATGTATCAAAGAAAAAAAATGAACCAAATACATCTCGACTGTAAAAATCTTCAAGGAGATTCATAGGTTTATTACTTCTTCTGTTTAAGTTGTTACATCAATTAAAAGTACACTTAACCCCACTATTACAAAGCCATGTTTGACTGCACAATCTTAACTTTAATGCATTCAGAATTGGCATATATTCCTATATGGGTTATAGGATTGGTCGAGAAAACGAAAAATCTTCTGATATAGACACATGCTGATTGGTTTGGACTAATCATTTTCATAGACATGTTTTCATAGATCAAATCTTGTCAAAGCCATAAATAACATGTTAAAATAATTGACATAGAAAATCTCATTAACTAGATGTCAATTGTGTTTAATAATGAGACAAAGCTATAATGGCTTTTGAAGAATGAAAAGGGATTAGGTATAGTGATATTTGTGTAGAGATTTTCTATTAATTATGATAGCGACACCGTTAGGTATTCTGATAATAAAAATTTTAACGATACTAAATTTAACTTCAATAAATTATGGTAATTAGTTCAATAAATTCTGATGATTAAATACTACTGGTCGTCATAATTTTTTATTTTCGGAATAGTTGAAATATTTAAAAATATTCATCAATTATACCAAAAATGATTTTGTATTAAATTTTAATAGACCTCACTACCACGTATGGAAGAACAAAGTGGAGTCGGCGCTCTTCAACAACAAAGTGAAGTACATCCTACCCGCCTATTCCTGACAAAAGAAACGACACCGTCGGCCACCAGAACTTCGTCGCCGATGGCTTCACGTCTCGCCACTTCATCCTCGCCCATTTGGCTTTTCAACACTACGACTCGGACAAGTCGCGGCTGCAAGCCCTGCACACTGTTTCCGCCACTCCCACCACAAGGAACTCAAGATGTCTAAGACTGATCAGGATGCGAGAGAACATTTGTTAAACATGAGAGCGATGGTTCGGCAGTTGGAGTTGCAAGGACTTAAGGACCATTCTATGTATGGATACTTGATTGTTATGTTTGTTAGATATGAGGGAATTTGTTGGCAAATGTTGAACGAATTTTTTTTTTCCTTTCTTTTTCCCACACCTAATTACAAATTTTGGCACCTGGGATGGGTATATTTGATTTCTCACAGTCATATCATGAAAATAAGGTGTGTGAATTGTTAAGTTTATTGAGAAGTTGTCTGCGAAGCATATTGGGTGCGTACTGTTGATTGCTGGTTCAGTTATCGAAGCTGCTGTTTGGCTTTGCTTTTTTCTGGATTCTTCACTTGCGTTTCTCGGTTCTTTGCACACTGCATTGGGTTCACTTGCTTACTGATTTTTGTTTCTTCTTAGTTGCTGGTGCTGGATTTTAGTTCTACACTCATTTTGTACCAAAGTTTACAACACTTACTGCACAGTTATTCATGTGATTTAGGGTAATGGGGAGTGAGGTAAAACGACCGTTACAGAGCAGGAGATGGCGTTCATAATGTGATCTTGGGTATATGCTTACAATTCAGATTTGAGATTTTGGCCCTTCTGGTTTATGCAGTAAGAGTCAAGTGGACAATTGATATGCCTCAATATTGATTCTTTTGAATCTAATAAGAAATCATCAAGGATCCGGGGGGGGGGGGGGGGAAGGTGCGAGCAATGTGTTGTCATCGTCGATATGCTCTTTCTTGCCTCCTTTTGCCCTTGTTTACTTTCGCTTTCATTTCGTTATTTTTTTCGCTTAATATAGTTTTGTGAGCTTTGATTCAGGTTGATGGATGCCGATGATGAAGGAGAGAGAAGATCCCAGATGCTAATCACTCTTGCTAGTGAGTATTTTGATCATATATTTACAGTATAACCTGGCTTTTGTTGTTCAAATTATTAAATTCTTTACTCCTTAGTATAAAATTCAAGTTCTACATTAGGATAGATGTTATGATGAATATTAAATTTTAATAAAAATTAAATTCTTATATATTTTATCCAACCAAATATTAAAAATGAAAAAAAAAAACTCAAAATATTTTGCCCCCAACCAAATACCTCCATAAAGACATAGAGTAATGGTGTATGGAGCTCTTTAACCACTTAATCTTCTGACTTCTTGTATATGTTTTTCATCCTTTCCATATGCATTCCATCCATGTCAGTAACGTCAAGTTCTTTTAATCATTAATTGGGCATGTAAACGATTTTCTTTTTGTTCGACATGCCTTTCTTTGTTAGCTGGAATTAATGATGGAAAAAACTTTTCTTCTAGTATCTTTGGCAAATATGCGGTTGGAGTTTGGTTCACTTGATTGTTATTTGGATATGCTGCATTTGAACATAATGAAGCGAGGCCAAAAAACAGGAGTGATAAAAGAATACGAAACAAAGTTGAAGAAGCCATTGTTGCAGGTTTCTTTTTGTGTGTTGTTGAAGAATTTATAAGAGTTGATAGAGCCTCACATCATTATGCTCATCTTCATCTTACATCTACATCATTAAACTGGTAATAAGAATCAGCTCTCTCGCTCCACTACAGCATCATTAAATTGAACTTGAACGGTGGACATTCTTAATGCTTTTAACAGCATAGCAGCGTGAAAGAGCCATCCAATCACAAAACGCATAATTGGAAATCATTTAAAACAAATCAAATCATATTTCTTTAACTGGTTTTGAAGAGCAATTGAAGAAAGTAAAGTTTGGCAGACAACTTGATGCACTAAAATTAATTGGTAAGTAGCATTGTTTGTTTTAGGATTGGTTCGCTTTCTCATTCAATTCTTATTAAGCAGGTCCGTCCATGAAGAAGCCCTTTTACAACTCAATAGTTTGATTAGGATTCTCTAGAATGTCTTTGTTGATGGTAAGACGACAAACCGTAATTTGAAATTCTTCTTTATCCTGGCACATGGATCTTTGGTTTGGTATCATATTGTGTACTCAAGTTAATTATGAAAATAGGTTTCGAATGCGAAGAAACTCTAATGATTAGGTTAGTTAGATGAATTTTACGAAGATAAGGATCTTTGAACTTCTAAATTCTGTTGGAATTAGGATTTCTCTCCCTTGGGTGCGGAAATCAAAATTTTTATTATCAATAATTTTTATTATTTATATATTAATAAGAATATATTATTAAAATTAGTTAATATTTAAAAAAAAAAGAAAGGGAGATTTTTTTCCCATACTAAAAATGAAAAATCAATATACACCACTTAGAATGGCAAATTGTGGGCTTGAGTTGAGTTGGGTTTGAACTTTCCATTAAGTCTAAACAAAATTTTTAATAAAGTAAAAAAATTAAATTAAAGATAATTATCCAATACATAATAAAATAATAATCTAATACATAAAATATTAGTAATATAACATAATAAATCACAAATACTAATATAAAAAAAATATAAATCCAATATTTTGGGTTTTTTTTATTTTGATTTATTTTTATTTATAAATTAAAAAGATCGGGCCAAGCCTGAGCTTTTTCCTAGACCCATAACAGGCCCAATTTATGAGGGTTTTAATATTTTTTCGGCTCATAACAGACCCAATCATGCAGACCGAGCTTTTTTTTTTTTTTTGCCAACCCTAATATCACTTTCCTCCTTTAGTTTTCATAATAGACAATAATTTCCTGGCAAAATATTTTTTCATTATTATATTTATTTTTTAATACATTTTTATTTATATTTGTTATAAATTAAATAAATAATAAAAATATTAAGTACTAAAAATGATAAATATATGTTTCGATGTGAATAAAAAATTAATAATAAAATATATTTTTGTACTTTTCTTCATTTTTAAATATTTTTCTTAAAATAAATGTATATTGGGTGGAGCTATTTGAATCCGCAAAAAATTCTCAACTGTATCCTTTTTGGAATTAAAAATTTTATTGTAAAAATATAATTTGATCAATTACTTATTTACCTCACTCTTTCCCCTCGTCTCCTTATCAAAATTTATCATGATACATGAAGTAAACATTGCATTCAACAAATGAAATTGTTCAAAATTAACAAATTTAGCCCATATTGTAATGTATACAAAATGGAATTATCAATACTCATCATGTAAAAATAAAATAATAAAAGTTTCTATACTATTTTGAATCTATTCGAATTTTTTTGGGCCAAATCTCTGTAGCATAAACTCTAAATGATAAAAGAAAGTAAATTTGACGATGTTATAGTGAAAACTAAAAGGAAGATAAAGTTGATTTAGCAAAAAAGAACAAAGAGAAAAATTGAAAGAGAAAAAAAAAATATTAGTTTTTAATCATTGTACAGAGAGAAAGTAATTAATCAAGGGTAATTTTGAGATTTTTGGGAATTAATAAATTAAAATAATAATTCAAAATTTGATGTTTATTTTATTTAAAAAGTGGGTGTTAAAAGGAAATTAGTGGGTTCACATAACCTCACCCATATATATTTTATATTACCAAGATAAATTATTAAACAAATGATTTATTTATCCATTTCTTCCTTTAAATTTTTTTATTTAGGAGGTGTTTGAATTTTATAAAAAAAATGGTATATATAACTTCAATTAGGAGAAAATCAGTGATCTCCCAAAAGAGAATATTACAAAAGAAAGATCTTGGCAGCAATCATCAAATTGTGCAGTGATTGCTGCAGCAGCAGGCAACGAAAAGATGAGAGAATTATCACAATTTCCATCACTCTCACAAATACTCCACCAATGACATGTCGTCACGACAGCCTAGACTTTCACGTGCAGAGAACAAACTCGACTTCATCCTCTGCGACAATAACGCGAAACATGTCCCCGTCGAGAAAATTCCTGACAAGAAGAACGTCCCCTTCAGGCACAAGAAGTTTCTAGCCACTTCATCCTAAACTGCATGCATAACAACCTCCACTTGTCTTTCCACCATCACCATATGGCCAAGTCTTTGCTAGACGTCCTGGTGTCATTTTTCGCGAAACCCTCGATTCCCAAGTGGATGCAACCGTATGAATCACTAGGTTTTCCTTGCCTCCCTCTATAAAGCCTTCTGGTTGCGTCATATAAATCTCTTTCTCTAAATTGCCACGAAGAAAGGTTGTCTTTTTATGTAATTGCGTAAGATATAAATTCTCTGCATCTACAAATTTTAACACTAGTATGTGAAATAATAGTTATGCAACTTAAGAGGGGGTGAATTAGGTTTTAAAAATAAAGCTAATCAAACCACACAATAATTTAATCTAATGCCTAAGTGAAATAAAAAACAATAAAATTTAACAATACTAAAAAATAAAAGAGTAAGGGAAGAGAGAGCAAACACAAAGATTTTTACGTGGTTCGGCAATCTCCGTCTACGTCCACGCCTTCAAGCAAACCAAGGTTGAGGGTTTCACTATCTAAGTCTCCCAAGGCTTCAAATGTTCACAATTGACTTTTAAAGTATCAACGGATCTTTATAACAAGAGATTATCTCTAATCTCTTTACTCAAGTGTTTCTCACACATACAAACTCACAAATTTTACAATGACTTCAAGAATTACAACAAATACTCTCTTTTAGAGTAGATATACAAATAATAGCTCAATAAATATTTAATCTATGATTATTTGCGAATTGGAAGCTCAAAATATGTTGTTTACACTTGTTTATGCTTGCAAAAGTCTTTAAAAATGAATTGAATTTGAGTTTATATAGTTTTGACATAAAAATTAGCCGTTATGCATAAAATTAGCAAGCAAACGGCTAGCCTTTTAATTAGCCGACTCACCGCTTAGCACAGTGCAAGTTACCGTTGCAATTTGAATTTTTCTACAGTAACACTATTTTCCAAAATTATGTTTTTGCCCAAAATGTTCAATTATTTGATTATTGCCCAAAACATTATAAAAATTTACAAACATAACATATCCAAGTTCAGAGTTTTTAAATAATGCTCGTTATTTCATAAAACTTTTTGAAATTATGTTGTGTCCCAAAACTTTATAATACTTTACAAAGAGGATCTTTTTCATAATTCTTACTAATTTTGAAGTTCTCAAAACATTTTAAATTTAATCCAAAATTTGAAAAATACTCAAATCCACAAAATACTTCTCTTATAAATATAATATAATACCTTTTGGTTTATGAAAAGTAATAATTTATTAAACAAATCTTGAGCTTCTCAAATGCTAAAGTATGCATATAGTAAATCATACCGGCTTTACAAGAATTTGTCGCAATAATGATTCCGTTGAGCTAAACTTTGTTCTTTATCAAGCCGTTGTCCGTTGAGTGTCTTGAGCTTGATTCACTTGCATAAATATTTTCCTTCAAGAACTAGTGAAAATGTGAAATACAATATTTATTATATCATTTAAGAGATATATTTGTTATCATCAAAATTATAATGTGTGTAGCCCTTGAGGCTAACAGTCTGATTGTAGTCAGGTTTACCTTCTTCAAAATGTTAAAGAAGAATCAGAAATAACCAGTGGCTCAGTTGCGGCAAAAACTTTTTTTCTGGGTTATTAGAGGATGAAAATCCGGGTGCTGGTATTCCAAATGTTAGCCTCAACTTCAGAAGTAAAAGACTTAGCCGTAGGAAGATTATAATTGCTTTTGATGATGTTACATGTGCCAAACAAATAGAATTCAACATCGTAATCTCTTATGTTGCACTAATGTTGAGAGATTGCTAGACGAATTTGGAAACTTAGACGCTTTGAAGGGATTGCAAGCTGATGGAACGTCTTTAAGAGAGGGACCGCTGTCATTGAACACTTGCACAACCTCGATTCGTTAACTTTTGATAGATGTAGGGGTTTGCAACTACCAATTTTCTTAGGTTTTCACAATTTGATAAATCTATGTCTTACTAATTGTGGTATCATGGAGTTACCCAAAAGTCCTGAGCAGTTATCCTCGCTAAGGTGTTTGGTTCTAGATAAAAGCAATTATGAGAGAATCCCAACAAGCATCATATAACTTTCAAAGTTAAGCTGCCTCGAGCTAAGCTATTACGAGAGGCTTTAATCCATCCCAGAGCTTTCATACAAATTAAGCGACATGGCAGCACATTGTTGCACGTCATTGAAAGCATTACCATGTTTATCTATTCTATTCAAACCAACATCATTGATCATACAAACATTTAGCTTAATAAATTATTTCAAATTAGATGGAAATGCTCAAAGAAATTATCGAAGATGCCCTGCTGAAAATTCAGCTTAAGATGTCTCGCCCTCACTGTCTCTTTTCGTATTACTATTGTATTCCCTTGGTAGGGTTGGCAGAATTCCCTAAATCTCAATTGTGATTTAGGATCCTGGCTCATTTGACATGGAATTCGGGATAAAATTTTATCCTAATTTACGATTTGGGTAGGGGATTCGTGATCCCGACTTATTTGGGATAGAATTCGGCACAAAATTTTATCATAATTTACTATTCGGACAAGATTCAAGACATTTGAAAATCCTAGTCAGAATCTCGAATGCCTTGAAATCTGAGTTTTCAAAAATATATGACAAGTCAATTTCATGAATAATTAGATAGATATGACATGTCAGTATTTGCATATGACATCTTATTTAGAAAAAATGACATGTATATGCAAATGACATGTTGGTTATAGGAGTATGATATGTTGGTTGTATGAGTAAGACATATCGTTTATGAAAAAAGCTATAGCATATGATAGGAAAATGTCATTATGGACAATTCGGGATCTCGATTGACGAGGGATAAGGGCATATTTTTGGCCCAATTTATTATTCGGGACGGGATAAGGATTGGCGAATCCTGACCCAATTTGTCCCATTGCCTACCCTGTCCCTTGGGTTTGTGCAATGGGCACAAATGGTGCATTGCAATGAGCTCCCAAATTTTGCCAAAAACATCCTTGGCAATAAATTAATGAGAACAATGGTTAAATACCGTATTATGCTACGATCCAAACACACTTTATGGAATTAAGGCTCGAGAGTAAGCTATTAAGAATAAGTGATCATATTGCTGTTGCTTTTGTAAGCTGAAAATGATGATCTATTTTTTCTTGAATCCAAGGACACTTGCTTATTATGATAATTTCATTTATAAATTGCTAATTAGTACATTTTTTTCTTTTTGTTGTTTAGGATATTTGATCAATGAGCTTTATTGATGAAGAGAACCAGCAGAGACCATTCCCAGGATAACATGCTTAGCTCTTTCTACATACATGAAGATTTTTTTTTTCCCTTTTTCAATCATATCATTTAATTTATATTTAGGTGTCCATTAGTTTCAATGTTTTACAAATTACATTGGTCTTAATAGGTATGGATGCTTAGTAATTAATTTGCAGCTTGGCCTTCAATTTTTCTGGTAATATGAAATGATGCTTCTCGATGCTATTCAATTTTTGTTTATATTGTCTTTTATCATTGATCTAATTGTAGCAGCACAAACTTTGGCTTTGAACAGGTCTTTAACTTATTGAATGCAAACACACCACGGTCACTTGGATGACAAAAGATTGATCACCTTCAATTCCTAATACTCTCAAAGAAGCCTGAATTTAAAATGTATAGGCAGCGTTTACTTCTCGGATTGGATTGGAAATCTTGAGGAGTATTAATTGTGGGATTAGGAGTGTAGAGTGGAGGTGGGAGTATGTTACTTACTTAAATTGAATAAGAGTGTGAAATAAGAATCGGAATTTCATTTATGTATTTACATTATCTTGTATTGGGAGTGGTTTATTTCAAATTACCGTTTTTCTTGGATTGGGAGTAGTTTATTTCAAATTACAGTTTTACCCTTATTTAAAGAATTATAGTTTTAATTACGAAATGAATAAAAAAATATATTTGTAAAATCAACTATTTATTTTATTATTAATTTTAATTATTAATAATTACTATTAATATTCTTAATTATGTAAATCATATTTTTTTATTAATTTTAATTTTAATTATGTAAATACAAAATATTAATAAGAGCAATATAAATGAAACATTATTGTTAATAATATAGTACAAAATTATATTTTCTTAGAATAAAGTATTTATTTAATATTAACTATTAATATTAAATAAATATAATAATATTATATTTTCAAATAAAGATAGTATAGAGTAATATTATCAATTCTTTACAAATACGATAATATTATTTTTAGATAATTCTAACTTAGATTACATAAGTTATTATTTTTAACTAAATATAATAATATTATATTTAAATAGTTTAATATTATTATTTGTTTTAAAACAAATAGAAAATCATTGGGTATAGATTCAATGTTTTCTAAGCTTTGATCATTGTTGTCACCATCATCAGAATTGGATTCATTATCCGATTTATCCTGTAATTGTTTTTGTAAAAGGAGTTGGATAATTTCATAATCACCTTTTTGTTTTTCTTTTAATTCTCTAATCTCAGATTTGATTTCTTTGATCTCCTTTTAGAGGTCTTGAATGTTGGGGATAGTTTTCTTTGTTTTCTTCTTATCCAAAATCTCAGTAAGATCATAAGAATTCTTTTTAACAATTGGAACTTTGGAAGTCTCTGCTTTATTAAAATCTAGGGTTTTCAAAAGCTTATCAAGATATTCTTTTTGAAGATTTGGATCAGAAATATGTTTTACGAGCTCAAGAAAGGTTTCTTGGTCTTTAGTCAAAACATTGATTTTCTTTAAATAACAATCTATTTCAGAATCATTACTGCTAGATGCAGAGGTATCTGAGTCAATAAGCTCATCGACCTAAAGGGGATCACTATCTCCCGACATGGAAGACTCAGAGTCAGAAGACTCTATAAGAAGAGGGGCAACCTTGGAGAGGATTTCTTCATCAAGGCCAAGTTCATGAAGCTTTCGATTCATTCTGCAATACTTTGCAATATGGCCTTTTATACCACATTTATGGCATATGGCTTCTTTGTAGTTGAAAGGGGCTTTGTGTTTAGGTTTAAATTCTTTTTTCTTAAAGAAGTTGGGCTTCTTATAAGGCCTTTGGGGTTTCTTATAAGAAGATTCTCTAAATTTCTGGGATGGCTTTCTATAGCTTTTGGATTTGTAATGTCTCTTGTGAGGTCTGGAAGAACACTCACCATTACAATCTTTGGAAGTGGAAGTTTTAAAGGGGTCATAATTGAATTGTTTACAGAAACTGCCTAATTCTTGCTTAGATTTCCTAAGCTCCCATTTAAGTCGTTTCTGTAATTTCAAATCTTGACAGATCTTTAAACCTTCTTTGTTGACAAAACTGACTAACTCGTCATAAGTAAGTTCGTCATAGGGAATGCGATTGTCATAAAAGGCTTTTATAGAATTCCTAACCTTTTCACCTAGAAGAGTAGGTAAACCTGCTAAGAACTTCTCTTTCCAGGTTATATGATTTGCATCATCTCTGAGAAAGAGTCTGGTGAAGAAGGTGGCTTTGTAATCTTGGAATTCACTAAGTTTCCTACATCTTAAATTATGTAGTAACTCAGCATTTTTATCTCTAAGGTGAGAAGGGTCACCTATGAAATTGAGGGATATTGTTAGGATCAGGGTGGCTACGGCATCCTGAATTGGGTTATTAAATTCGTCAAGAATGGGGGCTCCATTCTCATCAATTTGGATAGCATTTAGGATTTCTAATTGTTGCTGCTTGGTGAGAAGGTGATCCCACCAACCTTTAAGTTGACCTGTAAAACCCGCAATAAGAATCTCTACAATGGCTTTGTCAGAAGTTTCTGATTGGGTTTTATAGGCATTGGCTGCCATGGTCATCTGTTGCAACAATCCTAGGATGTTATACTCGGACATTCCATCTATATTCCACTCATAGACAGAGGATGCATTATATCGAGACTGATTTAATGCACTAGGCCTGTTGTCTATAGTCAAATCAGGTGGAGACTTGACAGTGGGAAGGGCTAGTTCCCAATGGATTTTATTGGCTTTCGGGGTAAGTTTTTCTTTAAAGGCTTCTAGATCAGAAGAGGCTGTAGACATTTGGTCTTGTTCTAATACTCCAATCTTACTAGATTGAGGAGTATCAGAGGCTATTTGGATTTTGCTAGATGAGGAAGAAGCAGCTTCTATCCTATCTAGTTGTTCTCTAATGGCTTTAGCAAAATCTAATTTTGACTCCTGAACAAGCTTTTGACTAGTTTTCGAAACCTGAAAAGGTTTGAAAATAGCCTCCTTAAGCTTTTTGTTAGAATCCGATTTTGATGGAACAGGAGAAACAAAAGAAATGACTATGGTTGACTTTTGGAATTGGTTTTCTATACGGGTCAATTGCTTTCCAATAGTATTTAAGTTAGTATTACAGAAATTATTCTGTTGGATAATACTACTTAAATTTGCATCTGTATCATTTGGCTTTGGGATTTTGTAAGGTGAGGCTCTAATTTGGATAGGAGGTTCACCATGATCGACGGTTAAACTTCGAAGAGGTGGATGCTCAGATTCTATGGTTCTATCACTATCAGAAAGTTTCCATTCAGGAATTTTCTTCCTAACAGTAATAGGGTTTGATTCTTTGAAGGGATAAGAAATGTTGTTTTTAGAAGAATATATCTCGAACCAATCAAAAAACAATATATGAACTTGATGTAGGTTCACAAATTCATAATAGATTTGTTGGATGTCTTTTCTTTGGTTTAAAAAATTCTTAAAAAACCAAAGTCTTTTGTCTTTATTAATGTCAGAGTAAAAATCATTGTGAAAAAGATTTTTATCCAATTCAAATTCTTTTTTAATGACGTTAATTACATTTTCTGTGACTGCTGAAAATGTAGAAGAAGTTGGAAGAGAATGATCCTTCTCTTCTTGCTTCTGCTCATGTTGGCTGCTAATGTAAATAGGGTGAGGAACTCTAGTTCCATAGTCAACAGAGCTAATAGATGAACTAGGTATATCTGAGGTGGAAAACCTCGGTTGACTTTTTATTGACTGGTAAGGGAGATTTATAACAGAAAGGATTTTTGTAAATTTCCTTTCTAATGAAGGGATGCTTGAGCATGACTCTTTATCAGAAAATCTGGTTGAGTTAGACCTCTTGAAAGATAGTTTGACTCTACCATCAGAATACTGAGTCACATTTTGCAACTCTGTATTTGGCTCAAGTTGCTTTGGAATTGCTGGTGGAGCGGCTCCTTCAAGAACCCATTCTTCTGGAAGATTGACATCTTTCCATTGGATTGGTTTTGGAATAACAGTATTGGCTTTAGACAAATCAGTCTGCAAGAGAAAAGTCTCATCTCTTTTTGACTGGAATTTATGTTGCGTGCTAAATGCAGAAATCATGGCTTTATAAGAAATCTTAAAAATTAATGCAACTAGGATAGATCCCTCAATCATATTGTAATTGTGGGTCTTGATTTGCAAAATCATGCTTTTTAAAATATTTTTGTCTTTAAGGGAAATTGTTATGTTTGGATAACAATCAAAAGATATGGGGCCTTTACATAGACTTGATTCAATACTACTTAGTAGAGAATCATCAAACGAGATGAATCGACCATCTCTAAGGACAACGAGGATGGAAGTGTCTAAGCCCTCTTTGGTTAAGGGTTTTATTCCTACCTGGATTAGTCCTATATGAACATAATTAAAATTCTTTTCTTTTAATTTCTTTAATTAATGCTCTGAAAATAGTTGAATTGTTTCAAATGGCTTTGAAAGAGTTATATCCCGTTCTTCAGTCTTTATAACATAATCATTTTTGAAAAAATCAAGCTTTTTTGTTTTATAAATCTTTTCTTTAGAAACTTTTGGAAGTTCCCAACAATCAATTGTTTTATCGAAGTTCTCAATAACGAATTCTTCTGAACTCACAACATGCTTTGAATCACTAGTCTTCCTGGAAGAAGAGCTAGAAAAGGACGATGCTCTACAGAGCAGAGGATCCATGGATAAAGAACTTATGGTCTAATTATGGTCTTGTCGGAATGGCTACAAGTATGGTTTTACAGCCCTAAGCGGAAATCTTTATCCTAAAACGGGACTTACTACGAGTAAGAAATTCACCACTCAAACAAAATTAAAATAAAACACAAGTCTTTAAACATAAAACTCTGAACTGTATTACACTATCCTCCACTTGGTTCTGATACCAGAAGGGAATAGGATCGAAGGATGAATGTGTTTTCGTTGGATTTCAATTATTAAAAACTCAAAATAAACAATTGCTTGAATTGGGTCGGCTTTAGCAAATTTTAGAATATATTACCAGATCTAAATTAAATAAATTTGCTTTGGATCGCGGTTGGTCAAATTTTAATAAAAGTATGTGGCGTTGTATCTAGATCGATGCAGAGCCAGGTCTGCCTTTGGAACCAGATCTGACTTAGAACATATTAATATTCCGCACGTTCTAGTTTCCAGCCGATATACCAAAAGTATTTACCAAATATTTATTATGTTCTTTAAGCAAGCCTAGCAACAAACATACATCTAAAGGCTAGGGTGCATGCACAGTACCAGATCTGGATCCCAGAAATAATGCTCTGAAGGAATGGAGGGAGAAAAGAAAGAATACAACTGAGGATTGAGATCTGGTCTCGTTGCCTCAGAGGAACGTTGCAGTTGTAAAGCAGATCTGATACAGATCAGTCTGCAGATGATGCATAAATTTAAATTGCTTTAAAGTAAATTGCTGAAATTAAAGTGCAGAAATTTAAACATACATGCAAAGCTTTAAATAAAATTACAAATGCTTTAATGCTTTAAAATGAATTGAAAATAAAATGCTTACATTGATTGATTTTTCTTTGTAAAGAAGAAAGAGAAATTAATCGTGAAGGTAAGGAACTATTCTGTGAACAGAAAAATTTCCTTGAACCCTTCGGATTCCAGATTCCCAGAGAGAGAGAGAAGAGAAGAAAGAAGAGAGAGAAGCTCTAAACTTCAAAAATGAAAAACCTGAGGAGTCTAGGTCTTCCTTCAAATTTATATACAAAATGAGCTCTACACTGTAGACTGTAGCGGAGCTGTAGCATACAGTAATCTTTGGAACTCTGCACTGTTCACTGTAGCGGAGTTTGAAGCAAACAGTAAGCTTTAGATCGTATGTAATAGTGATCTTTGGAGCGTATGTTGAAATAGTGACTTTGTAGAAGTACAATACGGGTGAAGAGACATGTGCGCTCTCACTTGTGTCCAGAGGACCACCCGAAGAAAGTACAATTACAAGGGAAATAAATACTCTTTTTTTTTTCATTAGTACAATAATCATTTGGAATGCTCTAATGGGGAGAATATGCCGAAGCAGTCATCTTGTGTTAAACCAAGCTTGTTGGTAATCCCAGTAGGAGAAAACCAAACAGTGTGGTAAACGCATTTGGAAATTAAAGGGAAAACGTTTTTTTATTATGGAGTAAGTCACCCCATTGTTTTGGGTTCAGAACTTTTAAGATGGTGGCTGTGGAATAGGCCGGTTCAGAATGGGTTTCACGGAGAAAGAAGTGTTTAAACTTTACAGACTCAGTGGCTTCTAAAATACTTTGATAATAAGGCTGGGGTTTTGTTAAATCCCACGGTTTAAAAAACCAGCCTTTAGGGAAAAACTTTGAAATTGCTTGGAAATGATCAGTGTGGTAAAAACCATCTTCCATTGTTAAAATGTTTTGAAAATGGGTTTTATCATACCAATCGGAGGTTTTCTTTGAAGAGGTTGGTTGGGAGGTTTTCTTTGAAGAGGTTGGTTGGGAAAGTACAATCTGAGAAGATAAACTTTCGCCAGATAAAACAACATTTTGACTTTGGGAAGGAGGTTTTGAAATCTCTTTGGAGGATGGGTTATCTTCCTCGGGGATTTGAGAAAGGGCTTTAGATTTTGAAATGCCTTGTAAGGCAAGCATAAGCTCAGGGGATTTTGTAATGGATTCCATCCACTCTTTTACTTGTTGTTCAGAGGAGATAGCTTTGTATTGGGTTTCTTGTTCTTCTTCAACCATTTCAATCCAGGATTTAATGGGTATAGCTGAAGAAAGTAATTTTTCTTTAGAGGGAGTAAATTGAGGTTCTTTGGGGGTTTTTGTAGGTTCGGTATCTTTAAGAACAGCTTTACCTTTATCTCTTTTCTTCGGCTCCATTATCTGTTTTGCAAAAATTCTCTGATTAGAAAATCAGGAATAAAATTTGTATCACCTTTAATGAACTCAATATCAAAATAAAAAACACTTAAAATGGCTTGCCATCGTGCAAAAATTTGTTTTGATGCAATGTTTTGGACATCTTTTTCTAAAACATGTTTTGTAGCTTTGCAATCAATTCTAAGTAGAAATTTTTGATTTAATAAATCATGTTGGAATTTTGAAATGCATAAAACAATGGAAAGAATTTCTTTTTTGATGGTTGAATAATTCTTTTGGCATTCATTCCAATGTGCAGAAACATATTGAACTATCTGTTCCTTATCATTATCTTTTTGCTTTAATATGCCTCCATAACCTAAATCGGATGCATCAGTTTCAACAATTTTAGGTAATGCAGGATTTGCAAGAAATAAATATGGGATGCTTTTTACAGAATTCTTTATAAGTCTAACTACTTTAGTATGCTCATCGGTCCAGGCAACAGGATTCTTTTTTAACCTATCATGCAAAGGTTTGGACATCCTATTGATATTTGGACAGAAATCAAGAACATAATTTAGACTTCCTAGAAATCTTTGCAATTGAGTTTTATCAAGAATTCTATCAGGAAACTTGTCTGCAAAGACAAAAGAACGCTCAATAGGGGTAATGGTTCCTTTGGAAATATGGTGACCTACGAACCTGATCTTTGTTTGAAACAAAGAGACTTTAGACTTAGAGATTGCTAAACCTGCTTTTCTGGTAGCAAGGTAAAAGGTCTTTAGATGTTTAAAATGTTGGTCGATGGTTTGAGAAAAAATCAAAACATCATCGATATAAACAATGCAAAATTCAGAATAAGGGTTATAAATATCATTCATAATTCTTTGAAATTCTGAAGGTGCATTTTTCAACCCAAATGGCATAACAGTCCACTCATACTGTCCAAAAAGAACAGTAAAAGCGTTTTTATAACGGTCTTTTGGATGAATTTGAATTTGCCAAAAACTTGATTTCATGTCAAATTTGGAAAATATGAAAGCAGAATGCAGTCTTTGAAGCAAATCCTTTTTGTTAGGTATTGGGTACCTAATTCATTTCAAAGCTTTATTAAGGGGTTTATAATTTATGATTGGGGGGAAACCTTTTCTCAGATTCAGAAGGAGTATAATGGGCTTTGAACCAACTAAATATAATAATATTATATTTAAATAGTTTAATATTATTATTTTAATAAATGTAATATTATTAAATAATATAATAATTTTAATTCAAAAAATATAAGATTATTATTTTTAAGTAAATATAATATTATATTATTTTGATAAATATAAATTATATTATATTTAATAAAAGAAGGATAATAAATGAAGAGGTTAGAGTGGATTCCCATGAGAATAGGAATTCCACTTCTCACTTTAAAAATAAATAGGATCTAGTGAAACTTCCACCTCCCTCTTTAAATAAGTAAGAAAATAAATGGAAGGAATTTACACTCCCAAATTCCATTCCAACAAATAAACACTACAATAATTAATCAAGTAAATTGCTATGCACTTACTTTGTGTTTTCTTTTTGGCTTCTATCGTAATTGTTTACATTTTCCTCATTGACTAATAATAGATCCACAGACATTTATACAAACTAATTTACCAGCGTTGAAATCAAAATTTTTAGACCCCGCTTAAAAGTAATCGATCAAGAAACTAGTGACTAAATATGAAAGCTTCAATTAATATAGTTTAATTGAGAAAGAGACATCTTCTTCGGATTTAACCCAAAAGCTAACAAAGCTGACATTATTCATGGCATTTTCCAAGTAACGCATGGGCTGAACTAAACAATAACGAAATTCAATAAAAAAACAAGAAAAATAGAAGGTACCGTGTTTTCTTGTCAGCTTAAAAAAGAAGAATTACATTTACGATATATTTCTATTGCTAGGTGTCTCTTTTCAATTGAAAAACAATGGCTTCTGCTTCTTCTTCTTCTTCCTCTTCGATCAATCTTAGGCCTGAAGCGAAATACGATGTTTTCCTCAGTTTCAGAGGCGAGGATACCCGCGACAACTTTACTAGCCATCTTTATGCAGCTTTGTGCAGGAAAAATATCGAAACTTTCATTGATAACCAACTCATAAGAGGTGATGAAATATCTCCAGCTCTATTGGATGCAATAGGAGGATCAAAGATTTCGGTCATCATTTTCTCGGAAGCGTATGCTTCTTCAAGATGGTGCTTGGAAGAACTTGTGAAGATCCTGGAATGCAAGAATGATAAGAATATTGGACAGATTGTTGTACCGGTTTTCTATCATGTTGATCCTTCGGATGTGAGGAATCAAACTGGGATTTTTGGGGATGGATTTTTGAAGCTTGAAGAACGTTTTATGGAGTGGCCTGAGAAGCTGGAAAGTTGGAGGATTGCTCTGAGGGAAGCTGCCAATCTCTCCGGTTTTGCTTCCCATGTCATCAGGTAGCTTACTCTCTAAGAATTTTCTCAGGAAAATTGATAAGAAATGATCAGAAATTTAATATTTGCTAGGCATGAATCTAAGATGAGACCTTTTATGAGTTATCATTTTCCATTTTTCTAATTACTTTTTGCTGAAATTTCCTTGTTCTCTAAGATTTTTCATTTTGCAATTTTCATATTTGTAAGGCCTGAATCTCTACTAATAGAGAAAATTGTCGGAGAAATTTTGAAGAGACTGAATGATATGTATCCAACTGATAACAAAGACCTGATTGGAGTAGAATCAAGCATACGGCAAATTGAATCATTATTAAGCACAGGATCCAAAGATGTTTACACTTTAGGAATTTGGGGAATCGGTGGTATAGGAAAGACAACACTTGCTGGTGCCATTTTCAACAGAATCTCTAACCAATTTGAAGGTTCTTACTTTCTTCAAAATGTTAGAGAAGAATCCGAAAGAACTGGTGGCCTGTCTCAGTTGCGACAAAAACTTTTTTCTGGGTTATTAGAGGATGAAAGTCTAAGTGTTGGCATTCCAAATGTTGGCCTCAACTTTAGAGGTAAAAGGCTTAGCCGCAAGAAGATTATAATTGTTTTTGATGATGTTACTTGTTCCGAACAAATAAAATTCTTGATCGGTAGCCTTGATTGGTTCACTTCAGGGAGTCGAATCATAATAACAACAAGAGATAAACAGGTGCTTAAAAACTGTAGAGTGGATGGAATATATGAAGTTGAGGCATTGCTTGATTATTATGCTCTTCAGCTTTTTAGTCGACATGCCGTTGGACAAAACCAGAACGCTGATCCAAGTTATAAGGAGCTGTCAGATAGGATAATAAAATTTGCTCAAGGTGTTCCATTAGCACTTAAAGTTTTGGGTTGTTTTTTGTTCGGAAGGAAAATGGAAGATTGGGAAAGTGCTGCAAATAAGCTGAAAAAAGTTCCTCATTTGGATATCCAAAAGGTGCTAGAAGCAAGTTATGATGGGTTGGATGATGAAGAGCAGAATATATTTCTAGATATTGCGTGTTTTTTCAAAGGAGAAGATAAAGATCTTGTAGTAGAGTTCCTAGATGCTAGTGGCTTCTCAGCAGAAATAGGCATAAGTGTTCTTGTTGATAAGTCTCTCATAATCATATTAAAGAACAAGATAACAATGCATGATTTGCTACAAGGGATGGGTAGAGAAATTGTTCGACAAGAATCTATCAAAGATCCTGGAAAACGTAGCCGATTGTGGAATCATGAGGATATTTATCATGTTTTGACAAGAAATAAGGTAACACATCCAAATTTACAAACTGTTAGACAAACTAATGTGTCACAAATGCAGTGCTAACTTGTGTTCTTTTCAGGGGACTGAAACAATTGAAGGCATCTCCTTGGATATGTCAAAAGTCAAAGACATAAACTTAAATCCACAAACTTTCATAAAGATGCATAAATTGAGATTCCTCAAATTCTATAACTCAGTTGATGGAGAGCACAAGAATAAGGTGCATCATTTTCAAGGCCTGGATTATGTTTTCAGTGAGTTGAAGTACTTTCATTGGAATGGATACCCATTGAAAGCAATGCCATCGTATATTCATCAAGAGAATCTTATTGCACTTGAAATGCCTCACAGTAGTGTTGAAAAACTATGGGGTGGTGCTCAGGTACTGTTAATTTCTGAATTTGGGTAAAATTTCGATGAGGTCCTTAAAGTTACTGATTAATATTATCTTATTTCGTTCCTTCTTGCAGCAACTTGTTAACTTGAAATATATGGATCTGAGCCACTCCAAGCAGCTAACTGAAATCCCAGACCTTTCACTGGCCTCAAATATTGAGAAGTTGAATTTAGATGGTTGTTCGAGCTTGCTTGAGATTCACCCATCGATTAAATATTTGAATAAGCTTGCTATCCTGAGTCTAAGGCACTGCAAATGCATTAAGAGTCTTCCTACAAGCATTCACTTGGAATCTCTGAAACAGCTTTTTCTCTCTGGCTGCTCAAATCTGAACACGTTTCCAGAGATCGCTTGTACGATAGAAGAATTGTTTCTAGATGGAACTGCAATTGAAGAGCTACCCTTGTCAATCGAGTGTCTGTCAAGACTAATTACATTGAATCTTGAAAACTGTTCAAGGCTCGAGTGTCTCTCAAGCAGCTTCTGTAAGTTGAAATCTCTTCAGCATCTTAATCTCTCTGGTTGCACTAAAGTTGAGAGATTGCCTGACGAATTTGGAAATTTAGAGGCTTTGAGGGAAATGAAAGCTGAGCGAAGTTCTATAAGAGAAGTACCATCATCTATTGTACAATTGAACAACCTTTACAGATTATCTTTTGAGGGATATCAGAGTAAGTCACACATGGGTTTGCGACTGCCTACTATGTCAGGCTTGCGCATTCTGACAAATCTAGATCTCTCCGATTGCGGCATCACGGAATTACCCAACAGTCTTGGCCAGTTATCCTCATTATATATACTGTTTCTAAATAGAAACAATTTTGAGAGAATTCCGACAAGCATCATACACCTTACAAATTTATTATGGCTCGATTTAACCTATTGTGAGAGGCTTCAATCCTTACCAGAACTTCCATGCAATATAAGCTACATGGATGCAAATTGTTGCACATCACTAAAGGAATTATCAGGTTTCTCTATTCTATTCACACCAACAATATGGAATTCACAGGCACTCAACTTCATCAATTGTTTCAATTTGGATGGAGATGAGCTCAAAGAAATTGCCAAAGATGCCCAGCTGAAAATTCAGCTTATGGCAACGGCTTGGTGGAATGAATATCATAAGGTGTCTCCCTTGCAGTGACTCTTTTTGTATAATCTTAATTTTTCTTTTTTGGTATATTTTTACTAAATTATTTGTTATCGACAGGAATCATATGAAACACCTTTGGGTTGCATCAGTTTCCCTGGTAGTGAAGTTCCAGACTGGTTTAGCTTTCAGAGTGCAGGATCTTCCACTATTCTCAAGCTGCCACCAGTTTCCTTCAGTGATAAATTTGTTGGCATTGCTTTGTGCGTTGTTGTAGCGTTTCGAGACCATCAAGATGTAGGGATGGGTCTTAGAATTGTCTATGAATGCAAACTCAAATCCAGAGATGATACCTGGCACGTCGCAGAAGGCTCTTTGTTTGACTGGGGCGATGGTTATAGCAGACCTCGTTATGTGTTGTCCGATCATGTATTTTTGGGGTATGATTTTGCTGTGCTTTCTAACAATTTTGGTGAATATTGTCACCATAACAAGGAGGCCGTCATCGAGTTCTATCTCTTGAATACTCATGATTTTGGACGTAGCGACTGGTGTGAGATAAAAAGGTGTGCAGTTCATTTACTGTATGCCCGAGATTTTGGGGAATCAATGGAATACCCTAGTGAAAGTTTCAGATCCAGCGAGGGAGACGAGCCACACCCAAAGAGAATGAAATTTTTCAAAGCTCCACAAGCAGATGTTCATTGGGTAGTGCCGATGTTCATATAGGCCTTGTTTTGCTTGTACCTGTGTTTATATTACTCCTTACCTCAGATTTACAAACTAGTACATTGGAAAATTTGCAATGCATCCATTCCATTGAAAATTTGAGGTTACAGAAGTTAGTACACTTAACTTTGATACTAATGGATGCTGCATTTGTGCAGTATATGAATAGTACCTTTCATTTTTCATATCTTTTCCCATTCATTATAATCTCCACACCATTGGCTGAAATCCTAGCTAAATTTTTTAAAAGATAACACCCAAAAATGAGTACCCATATTAAAACTATCATGTTCATATATATATATATAGAACTAATAGAGACAAAAGATCAGCTATAGAAATTAGCAGAGAAGATTTCACATACCAAAGACTAGCCTCAGCTATTATTGTGGAGTTCAAGGCAGCGTCAGAAGAATTTTATTTTATATACATTTTGTCCTAATTTTATTTGTAGATTATAAACCTATAATGTTGTGAGCAAATTTTTGAATTATTGCATTCAACATAATATGTGTTTATAATTTCTCCTTTAATTACAATGAAAAATCATTCATCCTTTCGCAGCTAAAACTATTATGTTACACTAAAATACAACAAATATATACATTTGCAAACAAATGATAATATAGGAGGTTCCAGGAGCTTACTTGATGATTCGGAAGATAAGAAAAATGTCTCTGTTATGACAATGACGAACTCATTTCTCTAAATCTGTGAGCCTCTTCAATGCGACCAAAACGTGTAAGAATATCAATCATTATCAAGTAATGTTCTTCCAATGCCTCAATTTTATACCCACGTGACATTACATTGAATATCCGGCAAGCTTCATCTGCAAATCCAGCTTGGTTGCAAATTGATAGAAGAACTTTGAAAGTGAAATGGTTTGGTGTAAAACCACCATTTCTCATCTTATCAAAAAGACTAAGTGCTTCTTGACATAAGTCATTATATCCATATGCTTCTATAATGGCAGTCCAAGTTATAGAACCTTTGACAGGGACTGCATCAAACACCAGCTTTGCACATTCAAGAAATCCACACATCCCATACATTTTGATATTTTCAGCAGCAACAAAAGGAACCGACGCAAAATCTTTCTTCAAAACTTGTCCGTGAATTTCCTTCCCAAGCTTCAAAGCTTTAAGTTGACCAGAAACACTCAACATTCTTGCCATTGCAACAGAATCAGGCCTGTGCTTTGACAACTGCATTGACCTAAACACACCAAGTGCATCATCCAAACGTCCATTTTCAATGCATGAATCAATCATGGCAGTCCATGAAATCACATTCCTCACCTCCATCTCATCAAACAATTTGAGAGAATAGTCCAAGACACCACACTTAGAGTACATTATCATCAAAGATGTAATTATTGACACATTGGGGAGGAACTGATTCTTGACAGCATAAGCATGAATCTCCTTCCCGTGATTCAAAGCCTTCAACTGAGAACAAACCGGGATAACAGTAGCAACTGTGACAACATCAGGCCTGAACCCTTCCTGCTGCATCCAAGCTATTGATCTCAAGGCCTGCCCGAGCCTCCCATTGGAGACATAACCCGACATCAAAGCAGTCCATAAAATTTCATTCCTCTCCTCCGTTTCATAAAACACCCGCCTAGCAGAATTCATATCTCTACACTTACAATACATATCAACCAAGCTAGACCGAACAAACAACTCCTCTGAATATCTCTCATTTTTCAACACATAAGCATGAACCTCTTGTCCTAGTTTCCGCGCCCAAGCTTCCCCAATCACAGGGAGTAATATAGTTAACACCACAGAATTCGGATATATCCCTTCACGAATCATCCACCTGGCACAATCCAAAGCTTCCCAGCGCAATCTATTATGGGCAAAACCCGCAATCATGGACCCCCACACAACTATATCTCTGTCACCAGTTTCATCAAACACCCTCCTAGCGAGCTTAATTTTGCCACATTTGAAATACATATCAATCAAACTGGTCCTAAGAATCAAATAATCAACAAAACCATTCTTGATCAACAACGCGTGTGTCTTCAAACCTTGCATAAGCGCAGACGCACCCGCGAAACTCTTAATCACACAAGAGAAAGTATAAACATTCAATTGAACACCCAACTCACGCATTTTCATATAATTGAAAAGAACACC
Organism: Citrus sinensis; assembly: GCF_022201045.2. Classification (NCBI taxonomy): domain Eukaryota; kingdom Viridiplantae; phylum Streptophyta; class Magnoliopsida; order Sapindales; family Rutaceae; genus Citrus; species Citrus sinensis. The sequence goes on along the minus strand of NC_068558.1, from coordinate 27,306,846 downwards.
GCGATACCTCTTTTTCCCGGCAATGACAGCACCTCTAAGCAAAGCATTCCAAGGATAAACACTCTCACTAGAACTTTCATCAAATACTTTCTCCGCATCCTCAAAGGACCCACAAGAGGTATACATTTTCACAAGTTTCGTTCGCAGAAACCCATTATTCTCCAACCCATTAATCCGAATATGGGTATGAATTAGTCTCCCTTCCACTAACGATCTAGTTCGAACACAAGCAGTAATAAGAGCATTGAACGTGGTGACGTTAACAGGGATACCTTGCTGGTCCATGTAGTCCAAGATGACAAGGGCCTCCTTGAGCTTGTTTTGCCTCGCGAATCTTTGAATGTCCTTGTAAATGGCACGTGGGTTCTTTTCGTGGAGCGGTAACGACGATGGAAATGCATCTTTTTCAGCGGATTTTTTGGTGTGGTACTTCTTACGTTTTTGGAAGTACGTTGATTCGGGTTTTGTTGCTGAAGCTTTGAGTTTGAAGAATTGGTGGTTGTTGCTGATAGGATTTGGAGGGAAACTGTGAACACAAAGAGACAGAGAGACAGCTAGCGCCTGTGTGCTTTCCATGATTGACTTTCTTGATTAGTAAGAATAAAGCTAATGTGAAATTCAAATTACCAACTTCTTGAGATATTTTTTTTTTTTACATATTTTTTTAATTTAGCTATTAATTTTTAAATTTGGAGAAATTATTTTAAGAGAACGCATGAGATTTTTTTTTTAATTTTTTTAATTTAGACACTAATTTTTTAAAATTCTAATAAATATTTCATTTCATGATATTTGGTATTGAGTAGTTGTCTGCTAAATATAATACTTAAAGTTTATAATTAGTAGAGGCTAAATAGTGTATAATGAATGAATTAATGAAATAAATTTGTGATTCTACTCACAAGAACAATAGATTTTTTTTCCTTTATAATTGCAAAAAATATGATAATGTTTTTTTATTACTTTCTTTTAATATTTAGGATTGGAATTTTTTTACAACTGAATTTTATGAAATTAATGACTTCAAATTTTTCTAATTTAAAATTAACTTGGAAACTCATAAAATACAACAGTGCAATTCCAATGCATTAGTTTTGAACTTTTTAACAGTTTCCATTTTTCATCTCATACAATCACTCAATCAGCACTTCGGCAGCATTATCGACCATGCTGATGACGTCCAGCATATCATCATCCTCCCTCCGCACTTCTCCTTCTTCCCTTCTCCCTTGCTTAAATCAGACAACGTTTTCATATTCAAATTCAACAATCTCCAGTCACTTTATCTCAACACCTACAACAAGAAAGCGTTTGGCCCCACTGAGCAAGCTGAGGATCTCCTCATCAGAAAATAATCGGACCGCTGTAGACGTTGCATCTCCACTGCCGACGACCAGCAACGTCGATGGCGATGACGGTGGTGGAGCGGTTGTTGTTAGGAGATTCTATGCTGGTATCAACGGCCGTGATCTTGCCTCTGTGGAGGAACTCATTGCTGACGACTGTGTCTACGAAGACCTTATCTTTCCACGTCCATTCCTTGGCCGTAAGGTAACCAACGCATGTGCGTGTCACGTGCGCTGCCCAAACTGATCATGTTATTACTTCTGTTATCACTTTTTCACGGCAATTCGCAATTTAGTCCTTAAAATACCATTTCAGTCCTTGATAAATTTGTAATGTGTTACTTCATCTCAGCCGTCAAAAGCAATAACAAATACACACACACACAGGGTTATAATATAAATATAAAAACAATTAATTTGTCTGGTAAATGTTACATTTATACTTTAACGGTTCGTGTATTCTCCACTAATGTTTTAACATTAAGAATGAAAATATTAAAAAAATTTATCAAGATCAAAGTGGTAAAATAATTCATATGAAGGACTAAAGGGTCATTTTTGTTCTTAACATTGATAAAGGTTTAAAATTTATTTTGGCGCTTCTCTATAGCTTGAGTTCCAAGAAAATTTAGATAATTTTTGACTAATTTGTTGAAAAAATATGTAATGAATCCACTATATAAATATGCAACATTGAAAAATTGAAAGTAGTTTGAGACTTTTTATAGGATTGATGAAGTCTAGAAAGATTATTACATATTTTCCAGCTAATTGGCACAAATGTTTGTGTAAGAGGAATTTTCAGTACTAAACTAGAAGATCATAGCAAAGACAAAGATAATATTGAAGTTGGAATAAAAGAAAATCAATTTCTGAGCTCAAAGAGATCACAGGAACTCGATCTTTTATCTGCAATTTATTCTGCTTTTTGACCTTCAATCTAGGTATCAATTTTTGATCGCTCGGTCTAAAATCAATTTGTCTTCAATCTGTCTGCAGGCAACTCTAGACTTCTTCAAGAAGTTCAGTGATTCTATCAGCTCTGACCTGCAATTTGTTATTGATGACATTTCTGCCGAAGATTCTTCAGCGGTTGGTGTTACATGGCATTTAGGTATTTTAGAGAATATATTTTGTTATATAAATCTTGATTGATGGTGCATTTTAACTTCTTTAAATGTTACTTTTTTCCTTGATGAATTTAATAACCAAAGGAAATATTGACAGAATGGAAAGGAAAGCCATTTCCTTTCAGCAAAGGTTGCAGCTTTTATAAACTGGAGGTTGTGAATGGCAAGAGACAGATAACGTGAGTCAAAGCTTTTGTGTTCAATTAATTATAGTTTTTGGTCTCCTATTTTTGGTTTCTTAGCAAAAGGTAAAGACATTTTTCAGTTGCCTGTTTTCTGGAGTTGCAAATCCAGTAGCCTCTTATTCAAGCCTTGAGATATATGGCCAAGGGATTTCTTTTCATTTGAAAATTATGATCAGTTAAAACATGTAGTTTCTACTTTCAAGCTTTAACAAATTGAAATTACGAATTGTTACTGGCGATACTCACGTTGTCATCTAAAATCAGCTATGGACGAGACATTGTTGAACCTGCATTCAAGCCTGGGGAGACAGCTTTGGTATGTACATACATCAGTCTTCATTCTATAACACAATCTCAAAATGCTTTTAGTCCTAATTCACCAGCTATTGGAGAATATGTACCAAATCCTTTAACTATCTGGTCTGTTATTTTTTTTCCTTGTAAAATATGGATAAATGAATTATTGTATCTATCTCAAGGTTTCCCAGAAATTAACTACAATGATCACCTGGTCGATTATCAGATTTTTGTCAGAGATTGTATATAGTTAATGAGACAGGTATCAAATGTATGGTAGTCATCCGATGAGAATTGGTTTATCATGTTCCCCATGGATTGAAAGTTGTAAAATTTGGCAAGTTACTTTTCCATTTTTCTCAAGTCTGTCAAGATGCTAGTGAAAGTTGAGTTGCAAAGAGTAATACTAGAAGTGGATGAATTATGTATTCACTTTTATGCTTATACAGAGTATTGATCCTCCTCAAACTCTTTTTTCTGAGTGCAGGCTGCTATCGGGGCTGTAACTTGGCTGCTGCAACAATTTCCCCAGCTAGCAGACCGGCTGTAATTGAAAACAGTATTTCACTTCAGTGAAATTAGTAGGTCCAGTTGTATACATTACTACCTATATCAGCATGAAGAAAAAACTAAATCTCTGATCCATATTTTGTAAATACCACCAAATGGTCTTTAACAATGTTAGCTATTTTTTATGTGTATAAAGTACATCTACATCTTTCCCATGTAATTCAAGTTAGCTGAATGAAATGAGCAAGTATCATATTTTCAACTGCCAATATATTTCTATATTTACAGTTGCATAATGTATTGAGCCATATGATACATCACAAAGGAGAAAGAAAATCATAACGGATATTGACTACATGTGGCATAATCAGTATAAAAAATACTCTTCTTCATCTTTTGCAAATCATATCGTTCTATAATTGTTGTTCAATTATACATTATGAATACAAATGCAATATTGAGCCTGATCAGAGATGCATCTGTTTTCATAAAGGAGTGTCATTATCATTTCCTCTCCGCGCATGGCAAAAGCAGCAAGAAAAAACTGAGCTGCCAAAAGAATCTGAGATTCAGAGGGATGGAATTTCGATAGTTCTATTTGACAAAAGCTCTCCCATGTTGAGCTCCAATGGTAACAAGTTGCTTCAAATAGGAAAATAAACAAGACTCCAGGATTTTGACAAAATTATCTACTTTCATCCAATTTCTTCAACGATTTCTTCCTCTGAACAAAATTCCTCCTTAACAACATAACCAGCATCTTTCATTAGCTCGGTTAATCCACCCAATAAAGGGTAAATCTCTTGTGCCTGAACATTTGATGTATCGTCCACCAAAAATGGAGAAAATACACTGCCCGCATCAACCCAAGCGCAACCAGGAATCTTCCTTACGCCCAAGTCTCTCATGCATGTCCTCACCTTCGCTAGCTTATCCCAACAACCAGCAGCAGCATACATATTTGCGATCAGCACATAGTAACCTGAATTTTCAGGTCTTGTTTCCAATAATTTCTCAGCTGCCCATTCCCCAATACCTGTATTTCTATGTATTTGGCAGGCACCTAAGAGAGTAGCCCACATGGCAGAGGTTGGAGTGTAAGGCATTTTTGTGATGATCTCCTTTGCCTTATTTAACAAACCAGCCCTTCCATATAGATCGACCATGCAAGCAAAGTGTTCCAATTGGGGGAATATACCATAGATACTAGTCATCCTTTCAAACTGCTTCTGACCTTCAACCACTAGACCTGAATGGCTGCAAGCTGATAGAACTGCAACCATGGTAACATGGTCTGGTTTGATTTGATTCTTGTTCATCTCTTCAAATAGTTGCAGAGCTACTCGCCCCTCTCCCTGGATTCCATATCCAGCAATCAACGAAGTATAAGTCACTTCATCCCGTCTGCTCATCAAATCAAACACGCTTTTTGCTTCTGGAACTTTTCCCGATCTTGCATACATCTCCACAAGAGAATTCCATAATAACAAATGTTCGTTAAACATCGCACGCCTTAGAATGTAGCAATGGAACTCTTTACCATGTTGTAGATTAGCTACTCTAGCACAAAGAGGCAGAATGCTCGCAATTGTCACATAATTTGGTTCCACCCCAGAACGAAACATCTCTCTAAAAAGGAATGCAGATTCCTCAGCACAATCCAAGTGAGTGTAACCAGAAAGCATGGAGTTCCAGGTGATTATACTTTTTTCTGCTGTCATCTTAAACAAAATATAGGCATGCCTAAGGTCCTTGCATCTTGAATACATAGTGATCAATGCATTCCGAACATTCTCATACTCACCATAACAGCCACGAACAGCAGAACCATGAATCTCTTTACCCAATTTTAAGGCCCCAATATGGGAACAAGCTCCTAAACCAATAACAGTTGCAACTGAATCCAAATAGGTTTCCTGTGTTCTCATCCGGGATAACAACTCAAGGACACCCTTGAAATTGCCTGTTCGCAAGCAACCTCCAGCTATGGTGTTCCAAGTTATGACATTAACTTCAACACCTTCCTCCTGCATTTCGACAAACAGCTGAAAAGCCTCCTTCCACAATCCCTTGGAAGCATAAGCAGAGATCATCGTGTTCCAAGAAACAGCATCTCTCTCGAGCATTTTATCAAACAACCTCCGCGCAACATCCACTTGCCCGAACTTCCCATACATCGAAACCAGTGCATTATGCACAAACAAGCTCCATTCATGACAAGCATCAATACAACTATGAACCACCCTTCCAAAATCCACATCCATCATTTCACCACATGCCTTAAGCACAGACGGGTATGTAAAATTATCCCCTCTAATCCTCCTACTCTGCATTTGTTTATAAACACACAACGCCTCTGCGTAAAACCCATCTCTAACATACAAAGATATAAGCAAATTCCAAGGCAAAGGGTACCGGATATTAGAATTTTCAACAAGAAAACAAGCATTATTATAAAGACTAAAGCTTGCGTAAAAAGTTACAAGCTTGGGAACCAAAACGGGATTTTTTTCCAAACCCAAAGCTATTGCACAAGCATGCAGCTGCTTCCCCTGCGCCAATGCTTTAACCTTACCACAACAAAAAATAATATGAGCAAATGAGTCTAACACAACATCATGAGAGGCTGCAGTAATCCTGATTCGAGTAAAAGCTTCGAATGCTTTCGATAAATTGCCTCGGCCTGCAAAATCTTTGAGAGTTTCAAGAAGATTAATTCTCATAATATGTTCATTATTGATGGGCTGTTTCCATTTCTTGGGTATAAATTTCTCAAGTTGAGACACAGAGAGGCCATTGAGAATGAGACGAGATGAAGATGGCGGCATACACTAACATGGTAAGTGGCAAGTGAGAACATCGCTGACAATTCACTCTCATTTGCTGGTTTGTGAAATTTTGACCAAATGGGTGGTTTCGATTTTTTATTATTGAGCTTTTAGTTAGATGAATGAGTGATAGTCATCGGCGCCGGCGGCTTTAATCGGGTGGCCTTGCCACCTCCTTCAGGAAAAATCGAGGGTTTATGCGGGGTTTAGGCGACTTGCAAAAGAAAGTCATGCACTTTTGCTTTGAAAATTACATTTGAATCCTTATAATTTATCATAATATATGTTTAGAACCTTATGCTTCTCAAAATCTCATTTCACCGTCCACGTGGTTGTACCTTTTTTTTATTTTTTATTTTGTTCCCGAGTCTTTTCAATTTACTATTCTTGAATGGCAAACATTGCAAAATTTAGCGAAGCCTTAATACTCTATGTTTCATTTTGACTTAAGATGAGTAATGTATTCCTATATTTAGGAAAAGGGCTTAACTACGAGAAAATTTAATTATACTACAAATAAATAAAGTTATGATATGTAGATATTCATTTTAACGACCCAGCACGCAATTAATGATTATATAAAATTTAATTAAATATATCATACTTATTGTCATGTTACTTCAAGATTTATTCCAAAATTCCTTCTAGTTACGTGCCTTTAAATTATACTTTCAAGTCCCAACTATAAAAATGATTGCAAAGTAATGTTTGTTGTAGTAATTTTAAATATAACTAAGGCCAATTTGAGAATGTTGTAACTTTAAAAATAATTGTTGTTAGTAATATTGTAAAAATAATCAGCTGTAAAAAGAATCAGTTAAGTGTTTAGTAAATTTTATTTTTAGAAGTATTATGAGTTTCGAAAGCAATTATAAACGTTTGGTAAATTTTACTGTTAAACTATTGAGAGAAAACAAATGATTAAAATGTATATAATGTAGAATAAAATTTACTTATACATATAAAAACATGTACATATAATATTTCAATTGTGTATTATAATAAATTTTTACTAAAAATAAAATTTATAAAATATTGGTTTTTTTATCTTAAAGCAATTGACAATTAAATTTATAATATAGTGAAACAAATTTAATAATAATTCGACCAACAAATTGATATTAATAAATTTATATTGATGAATTATAATAAAATTTATTAAAATATAGATTTTGTTTCCAATTTGAATAAAGATAATTTTTAATTTATATAATAATTTTAAGGAGATTTATGGAATTATATTAAAGGATAAAATTGAATTTCAAAATCAAAATATAAAAACTACTCGTTTCTTACTTTTCAAAATCAGTTGTAGTAGTAGTTAATTTTGACAAAAGTGATTTTGAATTTTTTATTTTTACCAAACACTAAAATTAACTTTTAAATTGTTAAAATTACTTTTAATCCTCCCAAAAACAATCCCAAAATGGTCCTAAGTCACAAATTTTATTACATCCTTTCATTAACCAAATCAGCTTTAATTACAAACTTATTATCCTTGATCAGCCTGATGACTTATACAATTATATATTGATCTAAAAGAGGCTTAAATCAATTATCATCGCCGAGATGTCCTCCAAATTGGCAAGATTTGGAAGCACCCTGCGGGCCAGGCAGCCATAAGCTCGGCAGCATCAGCACTTTCCTTGGATGCTCTTAAGGCAAGAACAAGCCATAAGCAGTGCATGCCATAAGTGACTGATTAAGCTTTAAATCAATTAGATTTATGACATAAGTTGAGAACCCAAGGCCCAAGCCACTTTCATCTTTTTATCTTCTTTTTTCAACGTTTTGTATATTAAGAAAAAAAAAAAAAGTTGCCACATGTATGCACATATTAAAATATTAAATTAATCATTTGTATACTTTTATACTAACATCACGCGTGAATTTTTTTTTTAATTTTTATAAACATATCTGAATTATATATGTTTATTGCCTTTTTATTTCGAATGGACATTTATTACATTCTCAATTTGGTATTCAAAAAGAATACTCATTAATAAAAAAAATCATTGGATATAATTCTTTTATTAATTTTAATATTACGATTATTATTGTTTCGCTATTTATAGAAATTGTATAATACTAAATGACAACAAAAAGTATTATTGTATATCATTTTACTATTATAATTTTACAAAAACCTTTCATTTTACTATTTCTCTATCAGAATTGTTAATTGACTAATAAAATATTAATTTTATCTTTTAATGTAAAATAAATAAATAGAGGTATCAAATAGTAGATTAAAAAATTACTCTTATGCTCTTAAATTATTAAATAATAGTTTTATCTGTGAATTTATTATAACTAAAAAAATAAATTAATCCATTGGGGCCAATATTATAATAAAATAATCATTTTATTCTTCTTCCTCTCTCTCTCTCTCTCTCTCTCTTTTTTAGTATAGTTATTTTTAACGTATAATGACAACACTGCCATTGTAATTTTAAAGTATATACAATTTAACTTTCGTAAAGTCGTTTTGTCCTTTTAGTGTCAGCATTGCATTAACAGTGTCAGCATTAGATTAACGGTTATTATGTAGTTATTTAATATTTTATAATTTTTTAAAGTTGTGAAACGACTTTAACTGTTAATATTATAAAAAAAAAATTTGTTTGATTTAGACTTTCAGTTGTTGGGTGACCGTTGAACCACTTGACTCGACGAATGTCCAGGAGTGACACAGTTGCACCGCCAACCACATGTGCAAGTCACGTGGCAAAAGCAATAAATAGGCGACAATATTCTACGCGCTAAAGACCACAAAACGGGCGAGGTAAGGTGTCGTTTTGTCCCTTGATTGCGCCGCCACGGAGGTTCTGAGGCACCGCTAACCAATCCTCGGTGTCTCCGCCCTCTCGTTTCTCTCTGCGTCGAGTAGAACAAAACGATCCGGAGCTCTTTCAAGTCCTCCTACGGCGTCGTTTTGCCCCGTCGATCACAATGTCGGCGATTTCAAACTTTGCCGCGTCTCCGTTGAGCCAGGGCGCCGTCCATTTCCCCGACAGGAAGCTAAAATTCGAGTCCGTTTTCGGTGTAAATTTGAGAATTTCGAGATCTTACGAGGTAAAAATTTTCAGCATTGCTGTACTGGGAATTCAGATATCTTTAGGCTGAATTTGAATGCAAATGTGTAATTGTTAGAAAATTACAGCCTAAGAAAAAAAAAAATTGTATGATTTGTGGAAACTTTTTGCAATATGAATTTGGTAAAACCGTAATTATATTATTTTTGTTTTCTCCTTGTAGAATGATGCATTACGTGTCTCTCGGTTAGCTCTTGGTCAATCAAGCAGTGTTGCTAAACGTATAAATGTACGTATGGCATTAGTAGATGAGAGGCTTGCTCGAGTTGGCAAAGATGTGGCTGAGCCTTCTGGAGTCTTGGTAATAGAAAGCTGATGTTTGAAATATGCTTATGTTTGTTTACTTACCTTTCATTATTAGTTCTTCTTTTACAATATATGGTAAATAGTCTGATTTTTGTTTGCAGGCGTATGATCTTATTCAAGGAACACTTGTAAGTTTTATAATTTTTTTTTTTTTTTTTAAAAAAAGAGATGTGCTAGTAGAGATGCTGACATTTTTGTTTGATCATTCTCACTGTATATAAGTATGCATGTAAACTATTTGGTCTTGCAGGTAAGATGGAGCTCAATGATGGACAAATCAATACCGGATCCACCAACAGCTGTTCTCTTGCACGGCATTCTTGGGAGTAGGAAAAACTGGGGTATTTATTGTTAATTGTTTTAGTCTATTGGTATTGTTCTACTTGCCAAAATGGCTCAGAAACATAAATCGCATGGCTAAGAGAAATGGTTTATACAAGCAACATGAACAGACTAACGATGAGTTCTCCCATCTCATGTAAATGACTTGATAATATTTAGACATGTAATTGCAGTTTCTTGTCATTCTGTATGCAACTGTTTTTTGCATATGCTTGGCAATGTGATAAGTACGGTTAATGGGCTAAAATGAATCTTCTATTGAGCTCCCTTTCTTGAATTTAAAGCACCTATTCATTTTAATTACTGGGGAAGAAAAAAATTATATTAGAGTGTGATCTCTGAAACTTAACCCAATTGTATGTGACTTTGGCAACAAAAATAAGGATTGGCTTATTGTTTTGAGGTTTAAGCAGTGGTTTTTGGATGATAAGTCCTAAAGTAATATATGGATGTGTATGGGTGTTCAGAGATGACAGTCACAAAGTGTGAAGTTCAATGGGTATAAATTAATGCATGTCTTTTGTACTTCTGGGCTCCAGTTATTACTTAAACACAAACTATTCTTTATTTGCCACCGTCTTTCTGAAATACATGTTTCATGTCCTGCTGTATTCATGGTTTTCTGGCCATAGTGCGGGCAATGCCAATAGTTATATCCTGAAATGTCTAAATTAGTTAAAAACTGAATGTGCCACTTTTATTTTGTTTTATTTCTTTCATTAAAATGTTGTGAGCAAAGGGTTCCATTTCTCTCCTTTTCTCAGGATCATTTATCATAAATTGTAATAAAAATGTTCCTCCTTGTAGCTGTTTCTTATAAAATAGTTGGTTTGAAATGTTTCTGATTAATGTTGAATAGTGCAGGAACTTTTGCCCGAAGACTGGCTCGAGCATATCCGACGTGGCAGGTATTCTTAAATACACTTATGCTTGCTAGATTATGCTATTTTGTACCTGTAGATGTGTTGTTGAGTGTGTGTATGCATGTGACGTGTGTACGGAAAAAGTCACTGGAGTTGTAGCACTCTGTGCCTTGTACTACAGCATTCTTCACAGAATTCCCCTGGCAGTGATGTATCTTTTCATTGTTTCATTATTAATTCAGATAATATGCAATTTTTGTTTTATCTGTGATATTGTTTTATTGTTTCATTATTTAATTCAGATAATTTGTTACATGAGCTCTAATGTAATTTGCTAATATTTGTGACTTTTTGAGAATCATGAGAAACTTACTTGTTCCTTGTGGTCCTGTTGATCCAGTTTCTCCTAGTAGACCTGCGATGTCATGGTGATTCCACATCAATCAAGAAAAGGGGGCCTCACACTGTTGCCTCAACCGCCCTTGATGTCTTGAAACTGGTGCGCAGTTCTCAAGTGTTGGTTATGACTCTTTTGCAAACATTATGCCTTTACTCATTCTGCATTTTCTGAAACTGAGATCTAATACATCTTCAATTCTGCATTAGCTAGAACACTTCTCCTGCCATTTGCATTGTTTTGTATGGTTTCTGTATCATTTAATATGATCCATCTGCTTATGCACCAATGAATGCTATAATATTACCCACCAGTTACTCATATACTTCCTTGTAACTTCTGGTAAAATGGCTTTAACTGGATTAGCCACCTCAATATGAAATATATATCAGATTCAAGTTTGTTGGTCATTAGATGACTCCCGGATTTGGTAGTTAAATTTCATAATTTGTTGTGTAGATCTATAATGTCATCGAGTATTGGATGAATGATTATGAAATTAACTTAAGATTCTATAGTCTAATGTGTTTAGGAATAATGTAAATCCATTTCATTTAGTTAGATAATTTGTTGATCCTATAAAGCGTTAATGGTTGTTCTGCCTTGTTCTTGCGCCATCAAAAAAAACATAATATGCTTTCTTAATCTAGAATTGGGGTTTGTAGCTTTCCTTTTCACCTGGCATATTATCTAGCACATTAGTAGTCTGACATGCCAGTGTTTTGGTGATTTAATTAGATAAAGTTAAGAGTTCATTCTTTTAGCTTTAGTTGGAATCCATCATTGATGTTATCATTCTGTCATTCGTGGCTTTGCTTTCTCTTATACTGACAAAAGACAGTCAAGTTAGAAAATTTAAAATGCATATGCCTTTAATATGTTTATATTTAGTTCATATAATAGTAAGGTACTTGAAGATTTTTGTTTGATCCTGTGTTTATTTTAAGGATAGTTTCATCAGGTCCATGCTCAATTTTTTTTAAAATACTTGTTTAATTCTCTTTTTGCTCTTTTCCCCTTCATAATTTGTATGCAAATAAGTAAATAGATTAATGAACTAAAAAAAATGAAATGTTTAGTTTTTCAGCTTAGGATGAGATGCATTCTTTTTTATCTTGTTGAAGTAAAAATATAATAGAATCCTATTGTTTAAAAGGGAAAAAAAATACATTTAGATGCTGCCTGATTGAGATTTTTTTGGCTTTTATTTTTGTTTTTCTAAGTATTTATTTCATTTTTCTGATTGGGTTAGGTTGCTCAACTTAGAATAACACCCAGAGTTTTAGTTGGTCACAGCTTTGGAGGAAAAGGTATTTTAGATTTTTTCGCATTTAATTTCCTCAATGACAAACAATTGAATATGATAGTTAAATTACATAATTTTTCAGGTGGTTCAAGTGCTTAATATGCTTCATAATTATCTCTGCAGTTGTCTTGAGCATGGTGGAACAAGCTGCCAAACCTCTTGCACGCCCAGTCAGAGTAAATTCTCTCGCTAGAAATTTCAACTTTGATTTTAGCCTCTGAACTACAGATGCAGATTTTGACTCTAATTGTTATTGAAACTTTTACAGTGTTGCAAACTTTAACTCGGTGGTAGAATTCAAGGTCTTAGTGGTGTTAACTGCTTTTGTTTGCCACAGAGCTAGAATAATGAGGGTTTAATACCAATTCAGACAAATATCAAATTTTATTCTTGTGCTACTAAATACTCTCATGTCTGTTTTAAAAAATAAGAGTCCAAGACTTTAGTGTTTTCCATCATCCATCCTGCCTTGATTATCAATCGAGGCAAAAATGTGTCCCGAATTCAGTCCTGAACAGTAAATCGAGACCAAAATAAGTGTCCTTATCCCGTCCCGATTAAAATCACGATTCCGGATTGGGATCTCGAATTGTCCTGGATGGCATGAGTTTGTTGTCATATGCTGCAAATTCTGTCATAAACGACATGTCATATGCCTATGACCAACACGTCATATATCTTTTATTTATCAAACAGACTGGCCATACACACAAGACCGGCATGTCAAATCTATGTGATTCATCAAACTGGCTTGTCATACAGGATTGGCAAATCCCGGCCTGTCCCGTCTTGTCTCTTTGCCAACCCTAGTCATCCCTTCATGCTTTCCTTTTAAGATTTAATTTGCTTACTATGTTTCGAAATGATGCTTTTATCTTTTTCCTCTTATAATTTATTTTTGACAGGTATGGGTTTTGGATGCTACTCCTGGAAAAGTTAGAGCTGGTGGAGATGGAGAGGATCATCCTGCTGAACTAATTCATTTTCTTAGTAAACTGCCAAAGGAGGTGAGCTTTTATTTCTTGTTGTACTACGGTAAGATATGATTTGCTTAAAAAATGATAAGAGCTTTGATTTCATGTTGTACACTGGTAAGTTATCGTTTGCTTAAAAAATGATAAACTAACATGTACAGGTTAAAAATATGATTAAAGTCCTAACATGCTTCCTCGTGCAAGCATGTGGGTCAAACATTATCAAAGCCAGAAACTTAACCATACAACTAATAAACTTATTATGACTTAGTTAAAATGATTGTGGATCTAATTACGAGATTGCATGGTTTATCTGATAGCGGATAGCACATATTTAAGTTCTAATACGTCCAACCACGTTGATTTTTGGGTTATAGATTATTTGGCATAATTCACACTGTACACTATTACATGATTCTTAAATTATACTGGATTAGAATTGGTGAGGATTTTGATGTATCTCTATCTGTTTACACTCAAGGGATCTGTTCACTAGCTTGCATGTTAGGAGGCCTTGGATTATTTTGGCTCAAAATAATTTAATTATGAACTGGGTTATTTTAATGATGAGATGATAAATTCATTTGGTAAATGCGCATTTATCAATGACGTACAATTTTCTGATATTTTAAAAAAATGAAAACAGAATGAGAACTAATAAAAATTAATTGTTATATTTTATGACTGCAGTAACTTATCCTTGCTATAAATTTTCTGTTTCAGTAATTTGTATTTTGAGCTTCTGTTATTGATATCTCATTCAGGCATGGCATAATTGATATTAGCATTATGGAGATATTTGAAATTAAGTTTCACATATTCTTTAATGACTTATTTTCAGTTCACATAATCACATTCTTTTAAGAAAGCATCTTTGGTCAGACGTCATAATCCTTGCTGTAATGTCCTTGAATGCTCTGCCTTCTACCTCTATCCCTCTGTTCCCCTCTCTCTTAATATGCGTATAGAAAGATACATGTGTATACTCGTAAAGTGACCATGTGGTTAAAAGGTCGTTACAGTGTAAACATGAAGATGGTTGCAAATCAAGTAGTTCTTAAGATACGACTGACTCATTGTAGGATACATAATCTAGAAATGTAATGTGTTTTAATATATACTGACAGTATAGATTATTCAAGTGCTTTCGGTTTTATCAAATTGTTGAAATAATTTTTTCCCTTATATTTCATGTTTCTTATCATACTTCAGTCCATGATTGTAAGTATATTATGATCTTCCATTAAGACAGGTCATCTCAAAGCAGGAGGTTGTGAATGCTCTCATTCAACAAGGCTTTTCCAAAGATGTGGCACAGGTATATTTCCAATGCTAATCCTAATCTTAAATTATTGTATAATCGTAAAAAAAAATTGTAGAATTGAGGACCAATACGTGAATTTGCCATGTCATAAAAGAATATCTCCGTATCCATAGATTTCTGTTGAAGTTAGTTATCACCAGCGACCAGACTCCTGTAAAGGCCATTCTGCACTCCAGCCTCTTTCAGAAAGGGTTATATGCTTAACAACCATATCCGAAATTACTTCACTTTAATTTCTGTTTTCTGTTAACTTACATTCTTGGTTTGTTAGCTCTCAGTGGAAATCCCATTGTCAGAGTTTGTCCTTTTTATCTTCTTGGATTGCTTCATTCTTCCTTGTCTGTTCAACTCTGTTCTCCTAAATCTTAACCTTCTCCTATTCTATGGATTACAATCTATGTTGTTTACTCTAGAACCCCTCAAGACAATTGTAGAGATGTTGTGTTTGCAATCTTATAGTTCATTTTTTTGGTTTGTGTCCAGTGGGTGGTAACCAACCTTAAACCAGCGGCGTCTTTTGGTGCATCATCAAGTTTCTCATGGGTGTTTGATCTTGAGGGAATCGCTGAAATGTATCAGTCCTACGATGAAACAAATTTATGGTTTGTGCCATTTTGACTTCTTTATTATCATCATAGATGGGATGCATGTTATAAGTGTTTTAGATCCAAATAATGCCCTTATATTTGTTTGCCGTTAGATCAAGTCATAGCAGTATACATTATTGTTCTCAAAGTAGCTTGCAACTAGCTTTCTAATCTGACCAATAATGTAGGAAACTCGTGGAAAACTTGCCTCAAGGTGTGCATGTAAATTTTTTGAAAGCAGAGAGAAGTTTGCACAGATGGGCCCTTGAAGATATCCAGAGAATCCATGCTGCCGAGGAGCTGGCTGTTGATGGGGGAGGTGGAGTTGAAATGCATGTCTTAGAAGATGCTGGCCATTGGGTATGTTGTCTTCACGCACTTTATTTTCTCAAGTTTAGTAGTTATCAACAGCTTAAATAGTGATGTTTTACTGTATGTTTCCGCAGGTACATGCCGATAACCCTGATGGGTTGTTCAGGATTCTTACATCCTCTTTCGAGGGGTTCTAATCCCCATGGGAATTCATGCGCAATCCCACTTGAGCTGGCTTCCAGCTAAGCGACGCAAATCGTTACATTGTCCTATATTTGTATTGTAACATAGTGTGTAGAATTTTCATTTTTTTTCCTTTTTTCCACTTTAGTTGTCAAATTTTGGTTAGAATTACTCTTTAACACTAGATATCCATGTTTTCGCCCCTCGACCCTTTTCATTACCTTCCATTTTGATTTGGTTATAGTTGATTATATGTTGCTCAAATGAAGTAATTTTTTTAATTTTTTTTCATACAATATTCTATTTGATCATATACATGGATGGTGCCACATTTGAATTTTGCCACATATTAGTGCGAATGTCTACACTTGAGAATTGTTAATGGAACACAAACATGTTAAGACATATCCATAAAATCTCAAATGTAAACAACTCTCTGTATATATGTATAGAATCATTATACATACAATGCCATATGCAATTTGCTACACAACTGACCCGCAAGTTACAACTAGCAGCATCCCAAAGAGAAGCTCTGTGCTCTGGGGTCCCTCACACAATAGCCTATACAATTTTACTAGTAATCAGCCGCCCAAAAACCAACTATAAATACTCCCTCGTCCTCGTCCTCTTTTGTTTCAATCAGAAGACAAAAGTTTTGGGACAAAAGCTTTGTCTAGGTGACAACAACTGCAAGAGATGTAGATGAATGCATGCAAGACTCGTGTCCTTTTACAGGCGAAGGCAAAGAAGACGTGCTCAGAGATTCATCAAAAGACTTGCTCTTCTCAAAAGACTTGGACCATTTCATTTCCATGAAACTTCTCTTTCTCCATGGTCCCATGTAGATTTTCTTCTCCTTCATCGATCGCTTGGCCGCGTTGCACAGTACGCGAACGATGGCGCTGAGGTACTCGGGTTTACCAATGTAGAATTCAGGTAACTGGGACACGAGTTTTCGGTACTCGTCGCATGCTTTTGCCATCTCAAATTGGTCTCTGAATTCAAGTTCAATGAGGAATGGTACCTGCTTCTTGCGTCCGGGCGTTGCTGCCATTAGTTCAACGTACTCGTGTGTCCCTATAAATTTTAGAGCAAGGCAAAGCAAATAAGGCGTGTAATATTTGGAGGAGCCAAAATATAGAAACAGTAAGTTTAGGGCGTCAAACAAAATGTGGCTTGAGACGGGCTTTTTTAAGTTCATGTCCAAACCCATTAGAGTGGAAGTAGAAGGGTCGAGCCCGTTGTATACTTAGGCCGGATTTGAGCTTTCACTTAGTTTTTTTAATTTTTTTAAATTATTGTAAATTTGAAATAAATTAATAATAATTAAATTGTTATAATTAATAATAAATTAAAAAATAAATATTTTAAAAATAAAATAATAAATAAAGAAAATTGAACAAATAAGAGTTTAGATATTTAATTTTTTAGTACTACATTATCTAATTCAAGCACCTTCTTAATTAATGAACATTTAAAAGAAAGTTTGATATTATAATTTTAAATTTTTTGATTCATTATTGATATATGAATTAGGGATCTAAACTTTCTTTTTATTTATTATTTTTTAAATTTTAATTTATTGTTCTAATTTATAAATTCATTTTTTTTAAAAAAAAATAGAAGATTTGAGCATAATCCAAGATTTTTCTCCTAAACTCTTATCCAAAACCTCACGTGGGAGGTTCGGACCAAAGCCCATGAGAATAGATTAAGACAGTCTGAATTTTTTTGTCATCCCTATAAAACTATGTACAAATCATTATTTTTCTAAAGTATTTTCGTAAGGAATCCTCAACATAATTCAGCTGCGGAAAATAATGATATCATCACGAAGAAATAATATAACCAACGATCAAGTTAAAAAAATTAAATTGAAAAATAATGCAAGTAATTCAAAAATAGCGAATAGCAAATGTTATATGTCCTGATTTGACAAATAATGTGACACTATCAGAACGTACCACAGAACAAGAAATACCTGGCACGAGCTAACACGTCACTCGCCATTTATTTAGAAATAGAAAAAAATTTGGTATTCGAACTATGTGAGTGAGTGAATATATTTTACCTCCAGGAATTTGCTTAGTGTGCTTCCATTTGGATGTACAGAGAGCGGCACTGAGACCTTTGTCACAAAGCCTATCGACTAGAATTCTTCTTAGACAATGTGTACATAAGCCGTTGGAACTTGGCTTGGGGCAGCTACAAAATTCTGTTTCTCTCACGGCATCAATAATTTTTTTCACTTCTTGCCTTAACTTTTGGCCCGTTATGCTTTGCCTCTCCATAATTTCCTGAAAAATATCACACCCTTTTATTTCTAACTTCTAGGTTAAGTGAATTTCTTTCTAAAATCTTAAAAAAAAAAAAAATTCAAAGTTGAGTAAATTTCTTTACTATTTTTTCCTTATCATTTAAGTTCTTTTTTTTTTTCATCTTTTTTTACAGAATTTAGGTTGAACGTTGAGCTGAATTTTATGCTGATCTTTCATAAAGATGTGATAGTCATAGAATAAGAATATATAGACCATTAAATCTTAATCATACATTACTATAAATATATAATAAAAAATTACGAACAAAAAACTCCACAAGTATATTCTAAGGCCACTGTTAAATTACGTTTAACGTAACTTATCGCACACACAACAATAATAATAAGTCCCACCTATAAAAATTATTTCTGTATATAAATGTATGTTTCGTTAAACCTAATATAAGGAGATCCATATTCTAATTCTTTAACACCAGAAAAAATTTGGCAAGTATTTAGAACATTAAATGAAGTAGTCAAATGGTCCAAAATATATAATAATCATGGAATATCTTCAATGAGAGGCCCAAAATCCGTATGTGGACCGTGCTTTTGTGACCTCATTTGTCGAATAACCAAAATCAAATTTTTCTGTCGTGTTCTGATAAAGATAATAATATCTGGATCTGCTGACAAAATAAGCTTTGCCCTATGGATATTATAGACCATAAATTTTGATATTTTATTTAGTTAAGACAAAAAAAAAAAAAACTAAAAACTAAATATTTCAGTTTAACGAGTGGGAAAAAAAATGCAAACACAACATATTACACACAGGATTTCATTATTGAACCACCAACAAACAAATGTACAGACGGAAAAAAAGAAAAATCATTACTACATATAAAACTTTTAAAAGGATTTATTGCTATAAGGTAGTCGTGTATTGTTTAAATTTATATTTTACAAAATGCGAACGTGTAATTTAGGATATTGATGTATTATAATATATTTATAGAAAAACAATAGATACTTGATCCGATCGGATTTACAAAATCTTATTTTTTTCAAGATAAAGAAATAACGAAGCCATTGCCATTGCCGGAAATACTAGGCCCACTAAAGGCACAAAAATAGAGGGAAAGCTGTTGAGAATTGTCATAGAAAGGGTACCTCGATTTAATATTTGTACCTGTTATTGGTATAAGGATATCCTATAATAATTAGAATTCATATTCTAATTATTATCATATTCTAATTCGTAAAGTGTTAAACTATTTAATGAAATAAAATTTAATTATTATCCGAAATGCATCATGGCATATTTGTCATTTTAACATGCAAGTAAATGTTAGAGACAAGACCTATCATTTATTGGGTCCCAAAACACTAACATTTATGGTTTCCTTCTCTTCTGCAGGAAGATTTTTAGAATATTAGAAGATAATACAATTAATTAATATATGTATGATTTATATAATTAAATTTAATATAATCATCATTTATATAATAATTTTTTAAAATAAGTATACACATACTATAATATCATTTATTTATTGTAGATATATTATATCTTATGTACTCTAAAATTTCTTCTCAAGAGTTTCAAATTTCTCAACTCTTTCTTCCCTATTTCATTTTTACAGCAACTGAATTCAAAAAGTAACTATAATAAACAGAAATATAGTTCTTGAAATTTAGTCAAACTAAACTATTTTTAAAAAAATTGAAGATATCTTAAAAAAGTTTTTCTCTTGCCTACGGTTCAAAAAGAATTAGAGAAGTTTAAACAATTGAAACAATCAAACAAAAATCTTCCCTTATCAAGGATTTGGAATGATAAATAAATTTAAATCCTAGATGTTATTAAGAAGTCAATTAGTTTCACAATCCGTTTCTCTGGCGTATCACATAATTGTACAAATTATTAGAAGAAGTTAATTTTTTTTTTTAATTATGTTGAAAAATGATCTTCAAGAGGCTAGTGAATTTTAACCGAAGCTATCTTTCTATTTTCTTTTAAACATGATGAAGGAAATATTATGCAAAATAAATAATATAAAGCTGATGAGGGGGTTAAAAAAAAAGGGGAAGAAGAAGAACCTGGAGCAGGGCTTCTTGTGCTTCCCAGAATAAAATTCTCTCATTATGATACCCATGCAAATCATTGTTGCTACTGTTTTCAGAGCCATAATCATCACCAGAATCTTCATCAGAATGAATATTTTCAAAATCTTCGACAAACACCGAAACCTTCTCTTCAAGGCTGTCCATGCAGTGATGATGCTTTTGCTCCTTATAATCATTTCCATGAGCCCTATCTTCAAGGATTAATTTACCCATCTTTTTTTTCCCCCCCGGAAATTTGATCTTTTTTTTTCCTTTTAAGAAATTAAGATATAAAGGATCAAAGAAAGAAAGGCAAGAATTGACGAGGAAAGAGAGATGGATAAATGAAGACATGAAGAAAATATATATAATAAATGAAATAGAGGATATTACTAATTTTGAGTAAATTAAGGAAGAGAAAATCTTTGCAAGAAAAATGGGCACGATAGAAGATATTGTTTTTGCATCATAAATAGGGTTTTATAATTGAGAAAATCTTGGGTATAACCAGCGTACGTGCAACCAACTCGTGAAAAAGTCTCAGGTGAAACCGTATCAATGTAATAATTAATATCACTTGTTTTGTTTTCATCATGCGTGTACAGTATATTTATGGTGATTTTATATTATTTAGGGATAAGAGTAAACACGATATTATTTTTACATGATTGGATAATCACTTCGTGACGCAATCAGAATTATATATGAATTAGTCAATGATTAATGACAAGGTTTAATGTATAGCATCATTTAGCTAGAATACAATACTAAAATATAACTATATATTATTGTATAATCTCAAGTTTTATGTTTTCAATCGTGTGTGGGGGGGGGGGGGGGGGTCTTAAGCATTCCATTAAATTTGGTGTAAATGTTTAGGGCATGTTTGAAATGTTTAGGGCATATTACGAAATTGTTGTTTTATCATATAATGACTAAAATATATATAAGTTTAAATTTATTTTATTTGTATATTAGGGTTTATGAAAAAAAATAAGATGTAATTATTATTTTGTGAAAATATTAAGATTAATAAAGACTTAAAAAATGTGTGATAACTTATTTAATAAACTGTTTATAGAAAACAATCTTTTGAAAAAATATTTCCGTACTATACCTCCATTTTTCCCCCTAATTAAGCATTATTAATTTATTAATTAATACTTAAGATCAACATTTAATAAGTAGAAAAGATTTGCTTTATATAAGCTTCAGCCTGCAGACAAGGCACATTTCCAATAGCTAGCTAGTAGATCATGTGGTCCATGCTGTAAATTAAATGAAGTTTGTGACTCGTGATTCTCAATCTACTTTTGCAAAATTTTCGAATTACACTTTTGAACGTGTTATAATTCTATCATATGCTAATATTAATTTCTTCTTTTAAGCAGTTTAATTACACACGTTGATGAATTGTCGTTTGTTTTGTGAATGGTTTTGGTTTTATTTGTAATAAAAAATATATTTGACATTCTTTTAATTAAGCATCATGTACTAAGATTGAAAAGCTCCAAGAACGTGGTCGGGTTGATTGCAGTGCAGCACTAATCTCTACCAAAATTCGGGTTCGATTTTTTGGGGTTGTAAGGAGGGTAAAAAAAATATATTTGGGCTCCCTCACCTTTAAAAAAATTATTTTGTCTTTATTAAGTGAAAATACAATTACTTAAAGAAAAAGTGAAAAACACATCCTATTTAATAATACAAAATTCAAAAAATTATATGAACATATATATACAAAACCAACATTCATAAGAATGTTTAATTAGACTTTAGAGTTTATTTTACCTTATGCGTCCTATACCATTCATTATTGGTGTATTGGTGTATCGTAATTTTTCTTGTAAAGTTGTCAATTGGCATTCTATAATAGCATTTTATAAAAAGAAAGCTACAATTAACTACTAAAAAATGTCATTATATTTTTTTGTTATAATTTACATTAAAGTTGCAGCACATTATAAATGTAATGTATAATTTTAATAACATAATAATTTAGAAACCTATAAGTTATCTGCTATTTTTTAGTTAATTAATTATTTATCTATTATATTAAATAAATGACTAAGATTAAAACACTTAAAAAAAAATTTAGTGTTCTTTTAATTATATCTTCTTAGTTAAATATATCGTCCAAAACGGCTTAGTTATCATAATATTATAAGTTTAATTTATTGATTTTTTTTTCTTTACAAATCTTCTCTTATTAATGCATATACAATAAGAATTATATTAAATAAATATATAAATAAAATAAAAAGGATAAATATATTTTTGCAAGATCTTTTCTCACCTTCTCTGAGGTAAGGAATATGTAGGAAAGATATGGAATATGCTTAGTTGGGACTTGTAGAAGAGTGACATGTGTTAATCATATACAATAGTTTCCATTTCCTATTTAATGCACATTATTTTCCATTATTTGGATAATAATTAATCAATAATGATAGGATTTTACTATTTGAGTCTTAACTTGAGTCTTAGGGCCAGTTTGGTAATGCTGCAGCTTTTAAAATAATTGTTGTTAGCTATGCTGTAGAAATAATCAGTTGTGAAGAAAATCAGTTAAGTGTTTGATAAATTTTATTTTCAAAAGTACTGTGAATTTTGAAAGCAGTTATGAGTGTTTGGTAAATCTTATTATTAAACTGGTGTAAGAAAATAAATGACTAAAATATACATAATGTAGGATGAAATTTACTTATACATATAAAAATGTACACGTACAATATCTCGTTGAATCAAACAATTTTTTTTTTATATAAAAATGTGGAATTGGCAAATTAATTTCTTGTCAAGCAGCATAAACGTAGCACTTTCTATAGCTTTGTGCACTATATCTTTAGTTACACAAACTATTCTTACGGAGAAAGCGAAGCGTCTTGATAGTTGAAGGAAAATCCAAATAAGACAAACAATGAATATTTTAATAAAAATTGCATAGGCATAGAATTATTTATATATAAACAAACCCAAATAAGACAAACAATAAATATTATAATAAAAATTACATTGAATATGCATGAAAGGGGTGATGAATCACTTACTGTTATTGAATATGGTGATGGAACACGTACTGGATCTTGTTTTGTTGCACTAGAGAAGTTTTGATAGAACACAAAATATGAAGAAAGAGGGTAAACGAAAGGTGTACGTTAATTATAATAAAAAATTATTAAAATATTAATTTTATTTCCAATTTAAATAAGGATAATTTCTGGTTTAAGTAATAATTGTAAGGATATTTATGAAATTATATTAAAGGATAAAATTGATTCTCAAAATCAGAATTTAAAAGTTACTCCTTCCCTGCTTTTCAAAATCAGCTGTAGGAGGAGCTGATTCTAGCAAAAATGATTTTGATTTTTTTTTACCAAACACCAAAATTAGCTTTTAGAGTTTTAAAATCACTTTTAACCCTCCCAAAAACAATCCCAAACGGGGCCTTAATGCTATGTGTCACTCAAATATTAGATGATAGATTTTATTTTTATAACTAGTAAAATTACTTAATCACCTCATATTAGTTAGGACTTAAATTAAGACTTATATGTTGGGATACTTAGCGTTACTCTTAATTAATTGTACGACAAGTATTATTTTCAGAGGTACGTGGATGTTCCTGCAAATCTATTTTTTTAACAATTTTTTTTAATTCTCTTATAAATCTGCTAAATAAATGAATAATTTCAATTAAATAATAATTTTTATTAGTTCTAATTTGCAGCCATAAATCAATAAATAATACATTATTAATTATTATTCTTTTAAATCGTACACACTTTTCATGTAAATTAATAATGAACTGATTTTCAACAATTTGGAGGCTTCCATAAAAAAATATGGTTCTACTGTTGTTTGTCCATTTTCTTGAAACTTTATCATCTTGAATTTCATCTCTAATGTCCTTTTTCAATGTGTAAAGAAGTTTCAATGTCACATTGTCTTCCTAAAAATAATAAATTATTCAATATTTCTGTCGTTTTAATGCATTTTTGCGTAAGGATTATTATTTTTATTTATTGAGGGATAATAATATATTTGCGTAAGGATTATTACAATAATAATATATTTGTATTTATTGAGGGATTATTATTATTTATTTATTTCTGATTCTGTTAATAAAAAATTTAATATACATTGAACTAATGTATGCAAAGAAATCAAATCAATCGATAGGTATTTGATAAATTTAAAACTAACCTTTATTTCTTCATAATTCATGAATCGGTAGTGACGCGAGTGAAAGAGAAAAGAGTGATGGGTAATGTGTCTCTGTCTCACTAGCTGAGGGTGAAAATGAGAGAAAATTATGAATTAAGTAGCACGTGGTTCGTTACACACAATAACACGTGCAACGGCATGCACCTAATCGCATCTCATGTATCATCATATATATTTGGACAAATACATTATTACTTTTATATCATAAAGGGTCCAGATCCTCTCCTGTGCGACACCGTCTTGCGAAAGATTCTATCTTCTTTACACGCTCAATATTTTTCACCAAGCTTTAAATATTTAATTGTTGTGACCACGAGCAAACATGAGGAGCTAATAAGATCTTATCAAGCCAATATTTTCACCAAGTTTTATTTATGTTGAAATTTTTCATCTCATAAAATCATCTTTTTCTATGATGTGTTTTTAACTTTTTATCGTCAAAATAATCATTATTGTGAATTCAGACCATTTGATTCACATTTAATTTACTTATTATGTTATAAATTAATATTTTAAAAAATAAAAATTCACCATTCCGCCGAAAAGTGCTCAAGTGAAGTGAGCATGCAGGTCAAGAAGTGAAATATTTGCTTAATTTTAATGACGAGGGGAGTAAGTGCCCATCAAATAAAAATCTGCTACGTAAGTGACAATACGATAAAGTACAGGGGAGGTAAATGTTAGATACCCATTAATAATTAAGAAAAATAATTGTGGCTGAAACTAGAACACAGTGCTTCTTCTTCTTCGTTATCCGCTTTCTGTGGCAACAATGAAACGTTCTTCTTCTTCTTCTTCACTTACCCTCTGTTGATTCTTCCACAAAACTACTATCCGCTGCAGCATCAACAATGGCTTCAACACCCTCACCGTTTCCTCAAAATTACACTTTTGCCCGTCCACAAGCCGGCTCCATTTCCCGCCGAAAACCACCACCTACACGACAGCCTCTTCCCTCCTCCCCAAGTAGCCGTTGTTGTGGCCACGCATTGTCCCTCAACTACCCTTTTTCCCCACGTGAAATACCCACGTGCGGAAGGAAGTTGACGTGCAAGGCGGCCGAAGTTTCGGTGACGGAGGAGGAGTCTTCGGCGTCGGGAGGAGGCGGCGGAGGGGAGAACTGGGTGCCGGTGGTGCCGCTGTCGGCACTGCCGAAAGGAGAAAGGCGGGTGATTATTCAAGATGGAGAGACGATATTGCTGTTGTGGTATAAAGATGAAGTATTTGCAATTGAGAATCGATCTCCTGCTGAAGGTGCTTATAGTGAAGGCTTGATCAATGCCAAGCTCACCCAGGTTTCAAAGTCTATTTTTTTCCCTTTCTATTTTTCATTTTTATACAATTTGATTCTACGATGTTTTTGAAAATTTTGCATTGTGTAGAATTAAAATGGTTGATTGAATGATGTGTAATAGTGATTGTATCATTGTTTGAACTAGGCGATAGCCCGTAGTCCCCCGTTTAGAACTCGGTGGACATAGAAAGGTCGACGGATGTTTAGGTATAGAAAGAGAAAAAAATATATATATATTGCTTAGGGCTTTATGTTTTGTGCTTGCTGAATTATAGTCTATCTTAGAGGCATTTGTGATTAGCAATTTTTTTGTTAGTTACTCGGGCTGGGTGGTTTTTTTTTTTTTTTGGTTGGTATTGGGCTATATTCCTGAGAAGCTTGAACTGAGGGTTATGTCACATTGTGGGATTGGCATATGCTAGCTGAAGTAATTCTTGTTTTGGGTCGAAGTATTTGGTGTTGCTCGTTGAATTGTTCGTAGCTCGGTGTTTGTGGATACAGGTTGGGGGGAAGGTCCGTCTGTCTTTGAAGGACCTGCATTTCTCCATTGGAAGAGTGAGATTTTTCTGATGAAAAGAAAAATCTGAATTTTTGTGTTTCAACTTTTTAGAAAGGGACTTAAATGGTGTAAGCACTTTTGTTTAGTAAACACGCGCCACTGTAGTTTAGAAGCTAAGTTGATTTTATCCCATACTTTTATGAAAAACTTATAATATCTTTTATTATTTTTATCAATTATTAGTTAAAAGTTTGTATTTACTGCATAATATCAACTTTTATCACTAGCCATTCATTAAAAAGTTGATAGTGTTTGCTAATGTAAGCTCTAGCTATGAGATGATTTTGACGAAAATAGTAATGGTAATCTAATTTCGTCAGGCAATTGTGGGGTAAATCATCTTAATATCCAAATTATAGTTGCAAGTGTTTACCATACACTTTTGCATAGCTAAAGGCCACTGCTGCTATAAAATAACATCAAATGGAGCCTAAGTCTTAAGAGTCCTAAAGATGGCCCCAAGTTGTTCTTTGAACTGATCCCTGCTTTCATGATCATAGAATTTGGGGCCAAACTGAAGTTCATCCAAATTTCTCTTATTGACCACATATTCTTGGACCAAGAATTCTTTCTTCTTTTCATCTGTTTTTTCTTTAAGTTAGATGACAAACTTAAAAGTATGGCTATCTTTTTTATCTTGTAGAGGCTATCTTTTTTAATGTTTTCTTCCGAATCATACTACTTTTAGGTCTAATTATTTTGTCTTATATCTCCAGTAAAGACTTAATTTTTCATGCCTGTATTTGTTTTTAACATGGCTAAAGCTTGAGGATATCTGTTTCTCTCTTCTATAGGATGGTTGTATAGTTTGCCCAACAACAGAGAGCACATTTGATCTTCGTACAGGAGCGGTCAGGGATTGGTATCCGAACAACCCTGTGTTAAGAGCCCTCACACCTGCTTTATCGACATTGTATATTTTTCCTGTAAAAACTGATGAGAAAAATATTTATATCAGAATGGAAGGAGGTGCAAGTTCCGATGCTTCTGCAGAGATTGTCTTTAGCGGGAAAGCTCAACCTGGTGTAACAGCAACGGATGTTAATATCGAAGAGGTAACTGCATGACCTAGTTTCGCTCGATATTGTCCTCTTTACTTTGTCAAAAGTAAGAAATATTGAAGGTCTCTACAATTTTACAGGTGAGAATGGTGGTCGATGAGGATCTAGAGGGGTTCGGTTTCAACGTAACGAGTGAACTGATAAATGGAAAGGCAGCTGCAATCGGCTTCCTTTTGTTGTTAGATTTTGAGCTCTTAACTGGAAAAGGTCTGCTCAAAGGGACAGGTTTCTTGGACTTTATTTATTCTGTTGCAGGGGCTTTAAACAAGTAGATTGCAACATTTTTGGTCGGCCACGGGATGAATTTCTCTGCACAAAATGATTCAGCTTAAAGAATTACTCCTAATTCATAGGAAGGATAATTTTTCTGTTTAGTCATCACACTTTTTGATGTATACAATCTCTCTGTACCTTCGAAATATTGAGATTCTGTGTTGTATATTTGCCTAAAAATAGAGCTGTTTGATCTTTGTTTATGTTCGGAATTTGGTATGGATGCTCAATTGTTACCATAAAACATTTTGGTTAGGAATCTTTCCGATTCTGGCATTTTTCTTTCTTAGGACTGTAAATTTGGGTGACATAATGGATGACAACCTTATATCTGTTTATCACTGAAAAAGGTTTTACTAATTAAATTAGGTCGTAGATCGTACTCATTCATGCATGTGTCCCTAATTCATATGTTGAAAAGTTTTAAAAAATAGAAAGTATAAAATATTGATTAAGAAATGGAGTCAAATTTTTATATGATAAATTCTCATTTGCTATTTTTATCTTTTAACCTTTGTTTTAATGATATTTCATAAGAAACCACCCACAAGTTGATTGGTATTTCACATACATTTGAAAATAAGAGGTTCAAGTCTAAAGAGTTTTTTTTTTTTTTTCAAGAATATTTAGAAATACATCTAAGATCTGCGCATAGGTATTCGAGTTGTATCATAACAAAACTGATCTAGGTAGGTTGGAATCAAATTTTAAAGCAAAATGTCTTGCCAAGACTATTTTATCTCAAAACTCATAATAACAATGAAAGTATGAGTTTTTAAATTGAATGATTTACTATTGAGTAATGATACAATAATAAGAATCAGGTTACGGTGTAACTGTGGTACCGTATTAAAGTTACATCCAGCCGTTGGATGCACTTGGATTGATGAGGTTCACTGGCATCTAACGGTTGGATGCAACTGTAGTATGGTACCACAATTGTACCTAAGGTTTCCCTCAATAATAAATATTATTTTTGAACAAATAATTTTATATAAATCGATGGGGTATATTATCATTAATCAAATTAAAGATATAATTAAAAATAAAATTATTATAAATTTAAAAAGAAATCTAAGAAAAATAAATCATAAGATTGTGTTGTAACAATAAACAAAAGTAATAACTTCGGAAGACCGAAACTTAAAGCGTGATGAATAGCAGTCGTTTGCAAAAGCTCGGGTGCGGTCCGAGTTTGGATCTGCCCGGCACCGACTCGAATTGATTCAACAGATTCCCGAACTTGGGTTCATACCTGACTTTTTCACAAACGGGCCTAGTCAAGCCAGCATCTCCGGGACATGGGTTTTTGTTTCGGATTTCTATTATCTGAAAAAGTGAATTTAAAAAAAAAAGAAAGAAATTGTATCACTGCAAATAAAATTTTAGAGAAATGAAAAATAAAATTAAAAAATTATTTGAACCTTATTTTATGTATTTTTTAAATTTATTTATTAAAATTAAAAAAATTAACCCACACGGAAAATCAATGCCCAAAAACGATTTTTATATTAGTAAGGAGCGAAAGACTGCATAGGTCAATTCGGGTCCGATCCGGGTCGGGCGGGTATTCTTACCAAGCCTGCGTATGTGTCTAATTAAGTTTGATCCTCCTTCAAATTAACAAAAAAAACAGAAGTACGTTTGATCCGGTCTTATGTCTATTTGTCGCACGTGATATGGATTGATCCAAAATCGTCATTTTCAATTTTCAATTGGACATGTGGCCAAAATAAATAAATAAAATTGAAGATGTGGCCGACATGAGTTTGAAAGAGGCCGTACCCTTCTCAAAACTTCTCGAGGAAGTGCTTTCTCCGTCCATCTTTCGAGAGCTTTTTTTTTTTTTTTTTTTTTTTATATTAACCACGGAATATTTTGAGAAGGATCTCAACTATAAGAGACACATTTAAACTCATACCATAATTAAGATTAGAAGTTTTTACTTGAACTGGGAGGCACAAGTTATTCTAACAAAGGTTCTCCATTCATTTTTTGAGAGAGCTTTTTAATTTATGGAGTAGGATTTTTTTTATTTACCATAAAATTTAATTATGGAGTAGGATTTTTTTTATTTAAGTTTTTTTCTTTCCAATTTTTAAAAATTTTATGCCACTTATTGTTTATTGTAATGTATAATTAAAATTTAATTATTTTTATTTTTAGTTTTAATTAACCAATAATTATATAAATGAATTTTGAAAATCTTGATTTATAAATAACGTTGCATATGATTAACGTTAGAATGGCCATAATTTTTTAATTGATATTATAACCTCGATCAGATATAATGTTTTTCTATTCGTACTCTTAATAAAATTTATTTTTTTTGAAAAAAAAAATAAAAAGGGTAACATTTACATTCATGAATTGTGCTTTTATTTTATACAATAAAAGCATCTCAACATTTAAGTCTTTAAGTTGAATCCTAATTAATGTAGTATTTACTCAAAATCTCTATATTTGAATTCTAATTTAACTTTTTCATAAAAAATAAAATAGTTCAAAGGTAAAATTATAATTTATTGGTCAAACTGAGTCAACCGTTAATAAATTCCCGTTAATTATTTAAGAATGCCTTTATGGAATTTCCCATAAATCCTAACTTTAAGTTTGAAGAAATGACAATTTCTAGTCAATTGGTTCATCAGCTATATTCATGAAGCATTGAGATAGGGAACTAACATCCTTATTCCTTAGTTACCAAAATAGATTTATCTTTTACTCCCCTTTTTAGTTTATTTATCTATTTATTTATTTCTTCTTTCCTTACTCTTAAGTTGACCAATTAAAGTATATTCTCTTGTGATTTATTCTTTTAACCTGGTGCAGAAGTTGCTCCATGACCTCATGGATTAGCCCAGCAAAATTAATTTTTGACATTGACCCAGCAAATATCTTATGGCCTATTCATCATTTAATTTCCTCAACACAATTTTGCGTACGCTAGATGACGAATGACCTTTTCACACACATGTACAGCCAATTTGCACATCCGCTCTTCAAATAATTTTTAAAAGTTGTGGCTCGTTTTTCTCTCTTCACCCATTAATTATTCCTCCAACTTGCACTTGCCTACCTAAATCTCCGTCCAAATTTTCATTGGATAAGAGCTTCTATCTTCTCTTACTTTGACCATTGAAAATTTTGACCTGGCCCCCATGAGCACTTCTTCATGCATGCAGCTGTTATTATAATCCGCTGACTTTCCAAAATCTTCAACCTATATAAGGAAAGTATCACCTCCCTACAGCGATTCAAAATCACAACCTCGTTACACAGTACATCATTTTATTTTTTTTTTACTCTCTCAGGAAGCACTTCTTCACAAAAGCACTTCCGGCAAAGGGGATGGGAAGCAACATAGAAGAGAATGCAGCCCATCAAAGGAAATACAAAGGAATAAGAAGGCGGAAATGGGGCAAATGGGTGTCGGAAATTCGAGTTCCCGGCTCACAAGAACGGCTCTGGTTGGGCTCTTACGCGACCCCGGAGGCGGCCGCGATGGCCCACGACGTCGCTTTCTACTGCCTGCGGAGGCCGCGGTCGCTTGACGGCCTTAACTTTCCGTCAATGTTGCCGGCAAGCGTCGTCCATGCAGAGCTGTCGCCGAAATCCGTACAGAAAGCAGCTTCGGACGCTGGCATGGGAGTTGATGCTCAGATGGTTTTAAACAAAGACAAGACTGATGAAAATGAAAATGAAAATGAAAATAGTGGAGCGACGCAAGTGCTTGATGAGAAGCAGTTTTGGGAATATGATTACGAGTTTGAAGATTGTGGGACATCGGAAGAGGGAGAGTTGAACATTTCTGTTGAAGATTATCTCAAGACTCAAGTCGATCATTAGGTCTTTTTTCTTTTTCTTTTTATTTTTTTGGATAGTAATAAATATATAGTTTGAGAATAAGATTTGTAAAAGACCAAATGTTGTCTTAAAACCAAAAGTGCAGTCTGAAAATTTTTCCTAATAGTTGAATTGCTGGGGCCACTTGTTCGAGTCTTTATGTGAATTTCTTTTCTCTTTTCACAAAGACGTAGAATAGCAGAAATTCTATAAAATGCCTCATATGTAATATAATCAATAATCAATTGATGTCATACAGTATGATATGTGTAATTGAATTTAATACAACTGCACTTATATAATAATTATTTAAAATAAATGCACACATGTCATGATATTATTGTTTGTTGTATGAATGACATGGTACTTCAGATATATTCTAAAATTTTTCATAGAATAGAGCTAAAGTTTTCTCGTAAATTGTTAGTGGAAGTAAATTTTAATTTAGAGCTAAAAATTTCTAAATACAATTCAGAATCCCGATAGACCCTAATATTGCAGAAAAAGTATCGTTTTCAATATTGAATCCATTTTGCAAATATACCATCAAACACTCTCGTTCACAATTTATCAAGTGGATCTTTTCTTTTTTTTCAACAACTTTGTAAAACACATGTACTAGAATTCCAGCCTGCTCCATGCAAGTGGTCTGAGACTTTTGAGTAGTAGTCGTGGCAAGTAATGTTGACTAGATTCAGGTCCAAAATCCACCGATCTCTCAAGATTCTGCTGAAGCTTTAATATTATAATAAGGACTTGACTAGCTTACAGAATCCGTAAGCTAGAGACTGCACCATCAGCCGTTGGATGTGGTTGGATGTGGAGCGAAAAACTAAACAATAGACAATCGGATGGTGGAACGACGGGAGATGTTTGTTACAGAATCTGTACCATAGACAGGTCCTTATAATAATTACATTATGTGCATGCCAGTCAAAAAAGTGGATTAGGCTTGAAAACATGTCCAGTCAATTGCTTTGAAGTAGTAGGATCTTCTTCCAATCTAAATTTACCCTTTCAAAAAAACTGTTGACATTTCTACAGAACCTTGTTATTTTTGAATTTGTTTTTCTTTCAACAACAAATAATCTATTTAATCACTCCCATCTCTTAAACTATTGTCTATTTGCATTTAGAAGTATCATTAACAAATTTATGTACGCATGTATCATGGTTCAAATGGAATTGTTCTTGTTAGTTAGAAGGGACTAATTAGGCAAACTGATGAAGTTCTTTATCATCGCTGAACAGGTTACAGAAGCAAGTCTTATTTATTCGAAGCAAAATCAAATGTTACAAAAATCCAAAGCTATGACCAAAAAGCTAATTGTAAATTAAACAAAGAGAGGATAACTAAAAGATGATAAACGAAGAGGCCTCTTCACGCCATTTTTGTCGATGCTAGGGACTATATTGGGAGAAGGATGAAGAGGGACTATATTGGGAGAAGAATGAAGAGGGACTGCTGAGAACTTGCCGCGGAGATGTGCCCTCCAATCGAGGCCTCGCTGGTGGACCTTCCAAAAGCGGTCTTCCCGTCCCTATCAAAGAAGTTCTTCTTGCGCCTTCTGATGAAATAAGCAGCCGGAAAGTCCAGTTGAGAACATGGGGAGCGAAAACACGGTAAAGCAGGAACACGTCATACCAGCTCGGGAACTTTACATATGTATCTCCTCGGCAAGCTCCAGATACAATTAGCCTTGCAAAATCCTCCACAGGACCACCTGCCACGTGTACCTAAAACAAAAAATTCAAGGGAGCATCATGACTTCATATATCCTGAACATACAAGGTTCTACATTGATTGCAGCATCTTGCAAAGCTAACAAGTACAATGGTGACAGAGAAAATCAAGAACTTACTTCTCTTTCTTCTTTCCATTGCATCTCTGCGCCGTCCTCCAGCATGAACTTGCCTTTGGTCATTTCGCTTCCAATCCAACCATGAGTTGCAATCGTTATGCCAACCTCATCATTCAATTCAAATCTCAATGACTCATAGAAGGTTACGAGGGCCGCTTTTGCGGACTTGGGAAAGAAGGAAAGCACCAGTGAGTCAAACACCCTGATTTATGTTGTATACTTTTGTGACATAAATAAAGAAAGAAGAAACTAAAGTTTAAAACAACTGCATATTCATTATTATAGTTGCTGTCATGCAGGCAATGAGAATGGCACAGGCACTTCACTGATATCACTACATACTTATTATCATTTCCAGTAAGAATTGCAGAGCAGTGTGTTTCACTGTATACAGACAATGAATGTGGACTTTGTTCGCGACAAAAACTTTGGTAGTTCCATTAATGCTGTCATTAGTGTTTTTTGCGGCTTATATTGAAACTGGACTCAGTCAGGCAAATGAGTCCTAATCATTTTATTTCCCTACAGCATTATAATTGAACCTGTTTTTGAATTTTAATATCCATATCCTTTAGGCTCTTAATTGCAATTAGAGGCTCCATTAAAGGAAGCAGAAGAAGAATTCAACTGAATGAATATCAATGACAAGACGAAAATTAAGCATGCAATGCTTATATATACTCACAGCATATAAGCTCATTCTTGGCAAAGGTAACCAGTTCTCCACCGATGCATTCACAACGACTCGACCATTGCTCTCATGAAGATAAGGGAGAGCAACAAATGTTGGATAAACATTTCCCCAAAAATTTATGTCCTGTATGAATTGACAAATTACACAAAACACATTTGGCACTATTAACTTACAACAGACTTTAATATATTAGCCAAATTCAAAACAACTCTATGTATGAGATAATTCTTAAGAGTTTGCTAATTCAGCCTGTACACCTTACCAACAAACGGGGAAAAATAGAGGTATCTGTCACTTCCTCGAAGAAAAATGTATGTCCCAAACTTGCTGTGTTTACGAGATGGTCCACTGCAAGGTTGGAGATTAAGTTGAAGAAGACGAAAAAGTAAAGGGATAGATAACTAGAAATTCACTAGAATTCCCATTTGGTAACTGACATGACACTACTTTATTAACCAAAGTATCATCTAGCAAGCAAATGCATATGATGCAATGTTGCCTTTAGAGCATAGGAGCAGCAAGGAATCTTTGAATGATGCTAAGATTAACTGAAGAGACTTCAAAGACCAAATTTCATGAACAAGTAATTACTATTAACAACAAAGACAATGATAAGATTGTCAGAAAATCTCTCAGGTTTCCATGAATAAGCACTGAGCAATTGGGTTCAATCGAGAAAAATATAATAAGCTTGCGACAACAGATAAAATCTGCTAGAAATCGGGTAAAATTTTACAACGGGAAATGCTACAATGTTAAAAGAAACATTAAGATTTTTCATTCAGCAGAGGCAACATTGCGACCGGCTTTTGATTCTTTATTATTGAGGGAAACTAAAGTAACTTCATTGATTGGATTGTATTCATCTATGGTCTTTGTTATCAAATGATTGTGTACTGATTACTACCAATTCCAAGTAATGTTCATTCATCAATCTAATGAAGGTGAGATGACAGACCGCGTCCAAAGACATTTATGGTCTCAGAAACAAATCTCCTGCAATCTTCTTCCTTCACAACATCTGCAGCTATGGTTATAATATGCCCGGCGCCCATAAATCTTGCGTTCTGACTGATCCCTCGAAGTCGGTTCTCTCTCCGTGCCACCAGCACAAGGTTGGCCTTCCTCTTTGCATATTCATATGCAATTTGCTGCAATCACAAAGACTTGTTCTATAATATAATGGTTTGCAGTTGCCCAAGTTTGAGGGACAAATGATACACAAAAAATAATAATAATAATAATAATAAAAATGGTATTTTTGTAGCAATTTCACTCTCCTTTTATCCATTATAGGTGCTACCTTTTCATACCATCATGTATTGCAAATGCAACTCTAAAATCTTGTACTTCTTGATTCATGATAAGGACGAAACAGCGATTCATTATAAATATAAGTCGCATCCTCAAACTAGCTACAACCAATTAAAAAATTATGAAAAAATATATATTATTTATATAATCACATATTAATGAATTAAAGTATGAGATGAAAAGGTTTCTTCCCCAAACCACATATAAATAAATAAACGGCTAATTGAACAATTGTGCTAAGTTTTAAAAGGAAAATGGTGATAAATAAGCCAACCCATTTTGAACTTCTGTTAAATGATTATTATTTCAAAATTCCGACAACCAAGTACTTTAGTAATTAAAAGTGAACAATTGAGGAGAAATTAAGGGAAAAAAAGAATAATTATCAACAAATGAACTTGCCTCTCCAATGTCAGAAGAAGCTCCTGTGATGATGACAACTTTATCTTCCATATTTTCACTGTAAAAATTGTTATAAAGCCACTCGCATCCATTGACAAAGCACAAAGCCGGCCATGCAAAAGCCATCATCACCAAACTGGCCGGCGGAACCACCAAATTCAAGAAAGAGTTCAGCAGATCCATTGTTTTTACCAAATGATCAAATTTATAATTATTATCTTACTGAGCTAGCAAGATTTTGCAGAAACTGGAACATAATAGAAAAAATATTATCCATTTATACTAAAGGGAAAGGGCAAAATTTAGTGAAGTGATAAGGAGAGAGAGCTTAGTTTGGCGTTTATGGATGGGTGGCTTAATGAACGATGATGATCTTACATGCATGAGATTTTGTGTTAACACGTGGTTTAGTAGGAGAGCTGCTATCGTGACGAATGTAAAGAGTTTTTGGATGTTCTTGCATGAAATTAAAAACTGCTCAGCTTGAGCTAACCCATGAAACCAACATTTATATATATACTAAAAAATAGAACCGCGCTTCACGCGGTTTTGAAAAAAGAATTTAGTATTATCTTTTTATTTTTACTTTACACTTGATAAAACTGATAAAAAATATGAATTAAATTTTTTTTTAAGATGAGGTAGCCTTATAAAAAACAAAAAAAGCTATTAGCCAGCAATACAAATAAAGAAGCAACGCAAGATAAAAAATAAAATGAGAGAATATATTATAAAGTGATTTTATTCATTCTAATTGTGTGTGTACAAAACAAAAAGATGAACTCTCTTTTTATAGTTACATAATTACTCCATGAAATTAATGAAAAATTATGGATCATAATTCATTGTGAGATAGTGGGAGTTATAGGGAAGCTAAATGTTGCTAATGAGAGATAGTGGGGAGACTAAGAGATATATGTTATGAACATCTACATTTATTTTAATAAATTCATAACACTCCCCCTTGGATGTTCATTACAAAGAATATATCTCGTTAAAATCTTTACATAATTGTTATTGTGTAATAACAATCAAATTAATTATGAGAAGATGAAAAGCCAAATCTAAAAAAAAATTTATCTATTTATTAGATAATAGAGAATATACAAAGATAAGAAATGGTGATGCCACATCACCTCCTCAAGTCCCAACTTTATATATATACTAGAAAATTTGAAAAAAGAATTTAGTATTATCTTTTTTTCTTACTTTACACTTGATGAAACTGATAAAAAATATAAATTGATTTTTTTTTTAAGATGAGGCAGCCTTATAAAAAATAAAAAAACTATTTGCCAGCAATACAAATAAAGAAGCAACGCAAGATAAAGAATAAAATGAGAGAATATATTATAGAGTGATTTTATTCATTCCAATTGTGTATGTACAAAACAAAAAGATGAGCTCTCATTTTATAGTTACATAATCACTCCATGAAATTAATGAAAAATTATGGATCATAATTCATTGTGTGATAGTGAGAGTTATAGGGAAGTTAAAGGTTGCTAATGAGAGATAGTTGGGAGACTAAGAGATATATGTTATGAACATCTACATTTATTTTAATAAATTCATAACACTTTCCCTTGGATGTTCATTACAAAGAATATGTCTCATTAAAACCTTTACATAATTGTTATTGTGTAATAACAATCAAATTAATTGTGAGAAGATGAAAAGCTAAATGTAAAAGAAAATTTTCTTTATTTATTAGATAATAGAGAATATATAAAGATGAGAAATGGTGATGCCACATCACCTGCTCAAGTCCCAACTTTATATATATATAGATTAATTCATGTATTTTATGCCACTAAAGTTTAATTGCTAGCATAATAAAATAAATAAATGTTTCAAATGACTTATAATTAATATTATTAATGATTACATATTGTTGAATTTAAATAGAAAGAGAAAAAAATTTCAAAGAATATCCACCAATATTTTAGATATTTTAGATAATAGAAAATATAAAAAGATGAGGAATGATATATATTAATAAAGTTACTATTTATTAAATGAGTTAAATACAATCAAATTAATTATGAGAAGATGAAAAATCAAATTAAAAAAAAACTCTATTTATTAGGTAATAGAGAATATACAAAGAAGCAAAATGATGATACCACATCACTTCCTCAAGTCATAACTTTATATATACATATATAGATATATAGATATATATATGTAGGATAGGTTCCTGTTCTTATCAGAATTAATTTTAAGGGGGAATTAAAAATTATATAATTTGTTTTTTTGTCCTTGAAAATTTAAATAATGAGTTTTTTTTTTTTTTGTAAAGAGAAAATCTGATTTAATCACGACCACACTCTCAAAGTTAACCACACATAAGAATCCAAATAATGCAAAGAATATTTTATTAATACATTCGCTGCTATATTATAGACCCTTGAGATACGACGAGTCCCAAAAAAAAAATATTTTAGTGGTAGTAATTACTTCACTTTAGAAATAAATTATAACAGCTCAGTGCGAATGCTAAGCTTATCCAAACTTAATTAAACAAGTGAAATCGGATTCAACTATTAGTATTAATTTAATAATTTATTGATATATCATATACAATATCTCTAAAACAAATTTTTCTCCTTTCAAAAACGATAAAAAACGATGTACCGGTAATATCAAATACAATGTATATACAATTGAATTATTTTTTATTTAATCAACCAATCATCTCTCATTCAATTTGGCAATCGATTCTTCATAAAATTCATGTTTCAAATAATTCTCTCGGTATATATAGTAGCTGTGGCAATAAGTAGAACCAATTTTAATTTGATCAAGAAATGAACATAGTAGAACCAAAAGCTTGCTCAAGAGTCAAAACCACACTGATCCTTTCCAAGCAATTTCAAAGTTTTTTCCTAAAGGCTGGTTTTTCAAACCATGGGATTTAACAAAACCCCAGCCTTACTATCAAAGCATTTTATATATATATATATATGTATGTATGTATAACCTAGCTCATCTTTCATAGATTTAAATCATTCTAGCTATTTGGAAGATAACCAATTCTAAAAACTGATCAATTTAAAGCGGAGTAGTATTCTTCATTTAAATCACAATCTCAAGTGCCATTAATTACATGCATCGGAAAAATTTTGTTTTTTTAATGAGATTTCAATTATGTGTAACAAATTTTGTTTATTGAATGGGACAAAAAGAATCATTGAGATAGAAGCAACTATATTTATCTTATCAAAATAAAATAACAAATCGTAATTATTCGACAATATTAACCGAAATTATTTTAATGTTGTATCGATACGTAATTTGTACAAATTTTGAAGTCAATTTTTAGGTTAATGAATTTTAAAATTTATATAGTAATTTTCAAACACAGATTGACAATCTTTTAATATTAAAAATAATTTTTATAATATAAATGCTATTTGTTAATTATATTTATTTTAATATACTATTTTATATTTATTTTTATCTTGACATTATATTTGTATTCATTACAAAAGTTTTGACTATAGTCAAGTAGTATGATGGTTTAAATTTTAGAAGGATTTTGTGTGATCATTTCTGAAACTAAAGGAGTCTATTTGATCATTTACGCAAACCCAGGGAGTTTTACTACCTTTATATCATGCTATATTTTAATTAATTATAGAATGATATATTTCCAGCATTCAATTTCTATATATCTACCTATTCCAAAAAATTATTTACAAAAAATTCATATTATTTTTTTAAATTAAAAGTTAAAAAATTTAAATAGTTAATCAATTAGATAATTTTCTTTATTTACATCTCTTAATCATTGTTGATCATCTATATTAGTTTATTGTGATTTTAAACAATTATTCTACCTTTATAATATAAAAAGACAAATTGTCCAAAAGATGTGCTTTTGTGCCACAAGTTTAAATGAATAATGAGGATTTAATTGGTTAATTGTTCAAATCTCCTTTACTTGAAATTATTAAAAATAACATGAATTTTTGTAGTTATTTTTTTAAGGGGTTGAGATTAGACAATTTCAAGGGTAAAAATATCATGATTATTATTATTTTACGCAATTTGATCAATTAGTTCTGATAACATGTTTGAGAAAGTTATAATTTATATGTATATTCTTATTTAATATTTAAACAAATTATGTACTACTCAAGTATTATAACCAAAGGCTGCTCAATTATATTTAAGGCATCTTACGCGAATGGTTTTAATCAAATCTTCTTAAAATTTGAGGCAAAAAATATACAGTAGTTATATTAAAAAAATTATTTATCTAAAGTCAATTCTTCTAACTTTCTAAGACGTAAAATTAATTAACAAAATTTTTTTATTCTAATATTGCTAATATATGTTTCAAAATAGACAATAGCATTTTTATTAATTGTTTCATGGTCTTTTAGTTCAATTGTAACATTTTCACTTACTGATTCTTCACTCAAATTACATTCTCTTAACTGCTTCTTTTTTGGATTAAATTAACTTTTCTATTCTTCTATTTTGTTCTAAATACTTTTTTTTTCTATTCAAATAGATAAAAGGAGCACATAAAAAATAATATTTGAAAACAAGAATATTTGAAAAGAAGTAAGAACAAGTAAATAACACAACTAAGAGAAGAATAAAAACCTAAATTTGAGATGAAATCACAAATTAACTTTAATTATTTGAGGATTTGAGCAGTGATCAATAACCATAAAGAATAAAGAAAACTATTATATTTTTTTTCCCTTAAGTAGAAAGTAGAGCAAGTAATTTTTTTATTTTCTTTTTTCTTAAGTACCAAGAGCATATCATGTTCTGGTTCTTGGAGGAAAAATTTTAATGGGTAAGTAAAAAACAATTGGCGCTTTTATGGAGTTTTAAAAGCAAATATAACTTTTAACATGCTACCATTTTTTGGTACTAGATAACTACTTTTAGATTGCTATAAGTAGCTACCTTAATTATAACATATTGATTCGAACAATAACATAGAGATTTATACAATTGAACTATTAATTTTAATGACATAAAATTTATAGGAATTTGATAGTTCATTTAGAAAAAGATAATTAAAAAATAATAATAAATTAAACGAATGATAATAACTTTAGAATTTATGTTCATTTTTTAATCTATAAAATAATAGTTTAACACAAATGTAGGGCCTTCATTCATGGGAGGCCCTAAGTAACCGCCTAAATTGCCTAATGATCAATCATCTCCTAATTATAAACAACTATACTTAATAATGTTTTTATTAGAAATTATAATATAACGAGAGGAGTCGAGGTCTCTGAACCAACCTAACTAAGTGGTTGTTAGGTTAATAATATATAATTAATAATATTAAAAATAAGATTAAATTAAACTATAACTTGTAATATGGGGACCATAATTTGGTAGAGGTTTAATACATGTCACATTTTTTAAATTCATTTAATATTTAGTTTAATCTTAACCTTTGGATTTTATAAAATTGAATCCAATGGTTATTATAACCCTCAGCAACATGTGAGTCTCTTTCTGATTTATTGTTCATCTAATCAAGTATTCAATTCATACAAAAATTGAAAGCATATACAAAAGAAAAAATAATACAACTAAGATTGAGATATATTACAAAACCCTTTGAAAGATAAATTCAAAAATGCTTGGAATATTATTGCTAGTTTTCTTATTCATTACACTTGTCGTCATAATTTTCTAGGTTTGAAAAACTATGTACACAAGTATTCAATTTATACAAAAATTGAAAATATATACAAAAGAAAAAATGATACAACTAAGATTGAGATATCTTACAAAACCCTTTGAAAGATAAATTAAAAAATGCTTGGAATATTATTGATAGTTTTCTTATTCATTATAGCTGTCGTCGAAATTTTCCAAATATGAAAAATTATGTGTCGTCGTTAATTCACAGGAAATTATCATTCGTATATTCTTAATTTGCTCCGTTATCAAACATACTACAATACTTTGAGGGTATATCAGTCGTCCACCTCAAGATGACAGAATATATTTGCTGACCACTAATCTGTTAGCTCCCGTTTGCAAGTGCTAGCATCATAAGGCTGATATGGTCTTTCATAATAAAAAATGATATGTCGTCCTATTTAAGTGAGACGACAATGTTTACCAGAGGACGACGTCGTTTCACTGGACAAAGATGTCATTTCATATATGTCAAATGGCATCATCTAAAAAAAAAAAAGTGGAACAACGTCATTTCACTATAAATTAGACGAAAAAAGTGAAAGGTGAACCACACTCCGGTATCTTTACCTCCATCTAGAGAAAGTTTCCATACATACAAGAAGATCTATAAGCCAAACAAACAACCACTTCGACCCATTTTTCACTGGCGTTTGACCAAATATCTTTAATATTTAATTGTGAAACAAGTGTATCTAATATCTGTGGAGTTTGATATGAAGGATAAGCTGATTTCTCTCAAAGATAGCAAGTGAGCCGTTAGGTTGGTAAGTATGTTCATATATCAAACTTGTTTCATGCAATGTATCTCTCATTTAATCGACAGATGTAAGAAATTGTAAGAAATTATCTCAATTTGTGTTAATTTAATTTCTATTACAAACACTATAATGTAGAATATGGCAAAATGGGTTATGCTTTATGTGGGTAATGTTTTTGCATGTTAATTGAAATGAAGTGCATTTAAATGATAAATTATATTTGTTGTAGGTTTTGTACATTAAGGGGTTGTTTGTGTATGTTAATCGAAATCCTTGTTTGCTATTTTATTTATTTGGTTGAATAAATCGAGCTTTTTTAAAAACATGACTAATGTGTGCTTACTTGAGTTTAATATGGTGTTTATTTGCTGTTTTGTTTTTTAAAAGCTTGAGTTTGCCTTTGAGTATGCTCTGTGGTGTCACAGTGGAAATGTCTCCAATGGACTTAGTGATTTATTTCAAGGAAGAAAAACATAATGTTGGTTTGATTCACCCTAAAGATTGTATTGTTGATAGAATAAGGGTTGATGCATTGAAGATAACTGGTGTATATAGATTAAACAAAGTTGAAAAAATCCTATTAAATTTTATAAATCCAAGGAATAAGTCAGGGTTATGTTAGATTCTAATTTTAGGCTGAAATTTTTATTTGGAATATATAACTCAATGGGTTTAACTACATTTAAAGTTAAGTTAAAGTTGTGCTAGTTTTATTCCTTCAATATGTAGAGGCTCCATTAATATAATAATTGCTGCTTAACTTAGGAATGCAACTACCTTTAAAAGTTATAAATATGTTGAATGATCTTTCAATAGAGCAATACACCAAGGTACACCAAAAGTTAGCCATTCAATTGAAGATAAAGATGAATTATTATCAAATTGGTCAACAAAAGGATTGACAGTGATGATGATGGTAAAGGACATACCATGTAACCGTCACCTACTATGCATGTTAAAGATGATCTGTTATCAGACTAGTCAAATAAAGAAATTGACAATGATGATGATGGTGGTGAAAAACTTATTGTGCAACTACCACTTACAATGTCTATTGATGATATTGTGCTTGTTGAGGACAATGATGATAGTGAGGGCAATAAAGGCAGTCAATGTGACAATGATAGTGATGCAAATAATTTACTGGATGATGATACCGGGGAGGTCCAAATGGTAGTAAACTCTTCTAATGATGCCATAAATATTAGTAGTGTGCAGTTTAGAAACTAGTTAGAGAAATATGAGCATAAATTAGATGTTGATAGGATACATAGGCTGAGAGTGGGTGATGTGTTTAGGAATATAAGTCATTTTAAACAAGTGTTGCATGAGGTGATAGTTAGGAAAAAGTTTAAGATTAACATAAAATACTATGAACCAAGGAGATATTATGTAACTTGTAAGGAGCTTGGCCATTCATGGTTTGTTAATGGTGCAAGACTAAATAATAGAAATGGCTTTTGGTTGCGAGGATATCACAAAAAGCAAAAGTATAGGCTTACTGAGAAATATGTGAAAGTGACATCTACATGGATTGTTGAAATGATAAAAGGACATGTTATTATTGATCCTAATGTGAAGTACCTCTTCTCAGGACTTATATGTAAGAAAAATTTAGATTGAAGATTGAAAGACTGACAATGTATAAGGCTAGAGAAAAAGTAAGGATTCTAGGGTATGGTGATTGGTGTGTGCAATCTCTAATACTATGGGTGCCAAAGTGCAACTATACACCATAATTAATATACTGATGAGAATTCAGATCGTTTCCACAGGGATTGATGTTATTAAATTTGTCACAGTAATTTTAACAGTACAATTTTATTTTAATTGAAAATAAAGCAACTAATAAAACTAATAAACTAATTAAAATAAAAATGCAGTAAAGAAAATTCACACGTCAAACATAAGGATAAAATCAATGGGAAAAGAATAGTTAAGTGAATAAACTCACTTAATGACATTTACTATTTTTTCAATTACAATACCGTTGCTACAACATCTACTACAACACTAGGCAGAATCCCTCATGCATCCTCAATTATCACCTGTTGGATATTTTATATCTAATACAATCTAATAGTGACCAATTGTCACGTCAACATTAAATATAGCATTGAACGATCTATGTTTCAATTACCCTTCAAGACGAATTCCTATATCTAGTTAATCGTTAATTTTAGATCAAACATGACCCTATTCAAATTGAGATTAACTCTACTTGGGAAACCCAATCTAAAACCAAGTATTGTCTTAATGAGATCCACTAAGTCAGACTTCTTTGAGGTTTTTTCTTAGCGAGTATTCCTAAATAGGTGGTCAGCCAAAATAGAGAATAAAATAAATACAATTAAGACAAAATGTTGTAGTAAACCATTATAGTGATGTTTTGCATAAACATCATTTCAAGGAAGGATTACGGCTATAGTAGACTTGTGAAGATAGGGAAAGAATATGGTTAAAAAAGAAT
The DNA here is from genome assembly GCF_022201045.2 of Citrus sinensis. Taxonomy (NCBI): domain Eukaryota; kingdom Viridiplantae; phylum Streptophyta; class Magnoliopsida; order Sapindales; family Rutaceae; genus Citrus; species Citrus sinensis. The sequence goes on along the minus strand of NC_068558.1, from coordinate 27,262,044 downwards.
TGAAGCAAGTTTGGAACAGTGTAGGTGTTAAAGTCAATGTTGTAGCAATGATGCTGTAGCACCCGTTGCTGTAGTAATCTTGAAACATTAACAACGAAATGAGGGATACTTAACATATTTCGATCTGGAGTTTCATAATCTAGAAGATACGCGCCCTAGACCTCCAGTAGCCCTAATTCTCAATTATAAAACGAGCACACATGCAAAGGAAAAAGAAGAGTCATCAACCAAGGAGAAACACCGAAAAGAAACAAAAGAAAAAAAGAACTCAAGAGGGAGATTGAGGGCTATCACAAAGCAGAAATCGCAAGAGATCAATTAGAATTCAGTCATTCTTTCTATTTTCTTGTTTTCTATTTTCTTATAGGGATGTATTTGATGCTGCATGTTTGTTATAACGCTTTGTTTTGATAATACTTATTTCTATTAATTATTTCGGCTAAACATTCATTTAATGATACTAACTAAGAAAGAGCCACATAAGTCCTTATCTTAGTTGAACATATTAGAGCAATACTTGGTTTTAGCGTGGGTTTCCTAAGTTGAGTTTTGCTTGATTCCAAAAGAGCCATGCTTAATCTAAAATTAGTAATGAACTAGAAATAAGGATTCACCTTGTAGAGTAATTAGAACATAAGCGTATAATGCTATATCTTATATTGGCATAACAATTAGTCACTGTTAGGTTGCATATAGATATAAGACATCCAACTTGCGACAGCTGAGAATACTTAAGGATTCTGTCCAGTGATGTAGCAGATATTGCAGCAACTAACTCTAAAATTGGAAGAAATAATCAAAATCATTAAAAGAGTTTAATTACTCAATTACTCTATTTCCATTGGCTTGACCCTTGTGTGTGACTTGAGAATTTACTTTATTGCATTTTTATTTATTGCACTTTATTTTAATTAATTAAGTTATCAGTTTTATTATTTGTTTTAGTATTAATTAAAGCAAAACTGCATTGTTGAGATTGTTGTAGCAAATCTAATAATATCAATCCATGTGGAGACGATCTTGAATGCTCATCATTATATTACTTGTTGTGTACACTTGTACATTGACGCTAATAGCATTAGAGATTGCACACACCAGACATGCACAAAAAGAGGTTTATTTTGGTTGAATTTCATTTCTTATGGTTTATGGTTCATAATTGTATATATAGGAGTTTAATTTATTTTGTCTTTTGTGATATGGAAAGGACTTCAGAGTTCAGATGTAAACCTATGCCAAGTGAACTAATCGCAAAATCTATCACAAGCATGGACTGTAACAAGTGTTTTGTAATGAGTTTGATGCTAATTTTGGATGGCATAATTTTGTTGGGAACAATTTATGAACTTCAGCTTCCTAAACTATTATGTTCATTATCAAATCCAAACCATATTTTAGATTTTTTGAAACATGTATTTAAAGAAGATATATTATTTGCATATTTTGAATGCTTTGTTTGGATTATCGTTATTTCAACTAATGATTATTACTATTAAAGATTTAAAGACATATTATTATTGTTCAATTCTTCTTAAGTACAAATTTTGAAGGCTACATTACTTTATCAAAAAGACAGTTACAAATACACACTAGCATAATTAAGGTATATTTAAGCTTTCCTTCAATGAGTTTTACTCTCTTCTTTATTTTCACCATATCGTCATTCAGCTTCGAGTTTTGCTTATATGGCATCTCATTATTAGTATTAGGATATATGAGAGATTCAGTAGTGAACTATTCCAAAAAATCACAATGCTTTAATCAACAATGCTTCCATTCACACAACCGAAATATTACATTAGGATTTTGTAATGTAATTGACACCATAGCCATTACTTGCATGCCACACTTACAATATTTGGGCTAGCATTTCTGTTTTTTATATATTTTGAATCTAGAGACAACAGAACTTGATACTTCACTAAAGGCTATTTGTAAATGAATGTTTGTTGTAATAGCACAATGGGAGTACTTTTTGTTGTATTTGAAGCGATTGTTAGGTGTGATATGGATCCATGAACAGGAATGTGTTGTTGGTTTTTAGTTGTTAAAGGTTAGTAGAGTTTTTGTTTGTTGTAAGGAAATGTGTTGCTAATTTAGGTCATTATATAGCCAAAAATATTGCCTCCAATGGTTATGTTTGGCTTTGCTTCATTTTGGGGCAATTTTACCTTTTTACCTTAGTTTGAGTTTTGAGGACAAATTCATCATTTTGCTACAATTTTGTCATCTCGCCAGTGACAGCTAATGGATTAGTGGTCAGTAGATACATTTTTTCAACTTAAGATGGACGACTGATACACCATCAAATTTTGTAGTATGTTTGATAGTGGAGCAACTTAAGGGTATGTTTACCAAAACCAGCTAATATAATGTGTACAATTAAAATATTATTTAACTATTCATCTGATTTGATTTGGCAATCGATTGAGTGAATTGCTAATGAATTAACACGATACATTGTTTTTCATACAGTGACTAATATTAGTAGTATATACAATGACTGATATAAGTAGTATATACAATGTTTGGGGGATGAAATAAGGTGACCACTACAAGGTGTTTGCTTAAACTTTATCGTGCTCTCCTCAAAGTAAAACAAAGGCAACAAGTTTCGAGGATATGAAGTTGTGAGGAGATACTTAGAGGTTATCTGATGACCTCAAGCATATCATCTCAACAGAGAGGTAAGTATAGTGATTTTAAACAGATAATCTCGACCAAGAGATAATTATAATGACCTCAAGCAAATAGGTCGGGAGGAGATATTTCACAAAGTCACTAGGAAGCAAAAATTATTCAAAACAAGCGCTTATCTTGTCCTACATATAGAAGAGGATACCACTGTATCCTAACTCGAAATATAGGGAATTTAGAAATCACAATCTATAACAATTAACACTTAAAACTCTATAAAAATTGCTAAGGGAATTAATAAAGAAGAAAATTCAACTCTCCTTCTCAATTTTTATTTTATTATCTTTCGTTCACGATTTAACCTTGAGATTATTCCTCCATTACTAAAGGTCAGATTTTACTATATATTTTTCAATGAAAATCTAAAATTTAACTTGAATATTGGAGGGTTAATATAGAAAAATTTCTTAGTGCCTTTCATTATTCTTCGTGATTTCAGGCGTTTGTAAATTATTTGTTTGACGTCGTAGGATATCCTTAAAGATTGACAAACCTTTTTCTTACAAAAACAAATTTAATGCTGAAGTTGAGGTAAGGAATCAAGATGTTAACCAACTCAAGCTGATTTCGGAATCATCATTAAATTCATTTTTTTTAATGTTGGAATTGAAGGCAAGTTTATTTTTATTTGTCGATGAAAGGGGGCTCGTTAAAAGGAGCTAAACAGGAACAAAATGGGGTTGAGTAACCCCAAAGAGGGGCTGAATGAGCCATATTGGCCATGAAATCCGCAGCTGAGTTTGCTTCACGATATATATGGGAGATGGTAGCCTGCCAATTTCTACTTAGTAAATCCTGGATGGCTGCTATTAAGGCATAGAACCCATTAGGAACGACCACTTGCTTAGAAATCATCTGCGTAATACAAAGACTATCCACTTCTACCAACAGCCTTTTTATGCCTACCTCCCATGCAAGATTTAGACCCTGATACAGAGCCCACAGCTCAGCCATAAGCACTGAACTCTTCCTAATTTTCATACAAACTCCGGAAATCCAATGGCCAACGGAGTCTCGAATTACACCTCCTGCTCCTGCTTCCCAATCATTTTTGCAAGATCCATCTGTATTTAATTTGCACCATGGCCATGGCGGGGTCGTCCATCGAATGAAAATTTCTTTTTTCCGCGGCTGTTGGCTTATAAAGGAGTTGTTAATTCTGGAAATTTCAGTAGCTCTCGCCATAACATCCATGTACACTGTTAAGCTATCCACCAGCTTCCCCGCAAATAAAAAGTGGTTCCTCCAAAACCACAACCTCCAAACTGTCACACCAAAGATACATTCCCAAGGGGGAGAAGATATAATCTTCCATTTATTCTGTAAGTTTCCAGCAATCCAATCACGAAGATTCAAGTTGAAGAAAGAGCTATGATTTGCCATTGGGACAAGCTTCCGCCAAACCTGAATAATACAGCGACAATCTCGCAACACATGAAGGATATCTTCAACCGCACCCCCACACCTATCACATCCTACAGGGACATGAATATGACGCCTAGCAAGCTCGTCGTTAGTCTTCAACTTCTCATGCATGAGCTGCCAAAGGAATAAGCGGATGGATTAAGCTCCCTTCCAACTCCATGGAAGCTTCCAATGACTGTCATGAGTAGCAGAATGATAATAGCAGAGGGAGTCATAGGCTGAAGGCACCGTAAATATACCTCGTGAATCAAATCCCCAAAAAATTTTATCAGCTCCAAGATGAGGTGACGGAGGCAAGGTTGAAGCAATTTGCATGAGGGTGTAGTGTGGCAGTACATGTTCAAATCTCGACCAGTTCCAACCCCCATTTCCATTCGTAAAATCACCCACTGAGGCGCTGATAGATTCATGAGGAACCGGCTGTAGAGCAGGGCTGATCAGGGGATTATTTCTCGTAGCCCAACAGTCTAACCAGAAGCGAGTTCTAGCTCCATCACAAATAGACCAGCGCGCACCATGCACCGTGGCATCCCACGTGCTTCGGACGGCCTGCCAAATCCGAGACCCTAGTTTATTTGGAAGGGATCTTGGTAAGTTTTGAGGCTCCAGACCATATTTGGAACAGAAAACTTTCACCCACAACTTGTCCGAGTTAGAAACAACTTCCCAACTCAGCTTCATCAGCAGCGCCTGGTTCATCTCATTGATCTTCTTAAACCCCAGATCCCCATGAGATTTCGGCATGCAGATTTTATCCCACCCCACCATACTCATCTTGTGACTCTTGGAATTTCCATCATAAATGAATCGCCTGCAAGATTTGTCTATCTTATGCCGGACCGGAGGAGGGAGTAAGGTCGTTTGCATGGCATAAACAGGCATTGCTTGCAGCACTGATTGAGCCAGGGTGACACGTCCAACCAAGGAAAGATGAGCCGCATTCCAACCAGTAAGCTGCCTATCCACTTTATCGAGAATGGATTTATACGTGTCTTTATTTACCCGCGAGTGGATTAAGGGCATTCCAAGATAATCACCCAAGTTGTTTGTGACCGAAACTCCCAATGTATTACCTATGAGGCTGGCATCCCGCGCGGTAACATTCTTTGAGAAGTACACTTTAGATTTCATTTTATTGACCTTAGCTTCCGAAGACCTACAATAATTATCCAATAAAGATTCAACAACACAAGCTTGATCAATCAAAGCTTCTGCAAACAAAAGCAAATTGTCTGCAAAAAAGAGATGAGTTAGAGGGGTTCCATTTTTGGACAAACGAATAGGCCTCCATTTTCCATCCATCACCGCATTAGTTATACCATGACTCAACCGCTCGATGCAGAGAACAAAAAGATAAGGCGAGAGAGGGTCTCCCTGACGGATACCTTTCCCCGGGGCGAAAGCCTCCGTAACCTCACCATTCCACAAAATGCTCATACTAACTGAAGTAATGCATTCCATGATTAGTCTAGATACTTGAATGGGTACACCAGACTGTTGAAGAGTATCAAAAATGAAATCCCAATTGAGCCGGTCATAAGCTTTCTCTAAGTAAACCTTAATGGCCATAAAACCATTCTTACCCGTTTTTCTGCGCATGGAGTGAACTACTTCTTGAGCCACAACAATATTATCAATTATATGTCTCCCAGGAACAAAGCTTGTTTGATGGGGGCCTATTAGATTGGGCAACAGCGATTGCAAGCGATTCGCTATAATTTTAGCCACCGTCTTATAGGCCACTGTGCATAGACTGATGGGCCGAAACATCTTCAAGCTAGTAGGGTGATCCTCTTTGGGAATCAAGACCAGGAGGGTAGTATTGATCTCTTACGGGACCTTACCCGAGGTAAAAATCTCTTCAATAAGCCTGCAAAAAGACGGACCAACAACATGCCATTGGGATTGATAAAAAATAGCATGCAAACCATCCGTACCTGGTGCTTTTAGCGGTTTCATACTAAACATGGTGCTTTTAATTTCCTCCCTCAAGATTGGGGCTGCAGCATCATCAACGTCATTAGCTTCCGAGGCTGGAAAGAGATTTGGAACATGGTAATTCTGGTAGGTTGCAGAATCACTTTTAAATAAATCAGAAAAATAGTCCATTGCGTGCCTCCTTATATCATCTTCATCATAAAGCCAATTCCCCGAAGTTTCTCGGATAGCCTCAATTCTATTTCGCCGCCTGCGAGCAATAGTTTTTTGGTGGAAAAAATTCGTATTTCTATCTCCATGGAGAAGCCAATCCTTTCGAGATTTCTGAAGCCAAAGAATTTCCTCCTGGCTCATCACCGTTTCAAGATCATTTCGCAAGCGAGCCTCCAAGCGCTTCAAACTGCGGGAGCTATACTGTTCAAGAGTAGCTTGAATGCCATTAATCTGAGCCAAGAGCCGGCGTTTTCTCTGAAATATATTCCCAAATACATCACGATTCCAAGCTTGAACCTCCTGAACAAAATGAGAAGCTGCTATACTATAGTGGGTCTGCGGATTCCACACCCGCTGAACAAAATTGTTAAATTGATCGTGCGTTAACCAAGCAGCCAAAAAGCGGAAAGGCCAATTCCTCTTCTGACCAGCCCCATCTCTAGTAAACCGAACCAAAACCGGCCTGTGATCCGAGGCTACCTTCGGGAGGTGAAGAACTGAATTCTCTGTGTACTTTAGCAGCCAATCGTTGTTACATAAAGCTCTATCAAGCCGTTTAAAGAGCAATCCACGCGACCAAGTAAATCGTGGACCTTTGAAATTTAAATCAAAGATTTGATGCCCATCATACCACTTCCGGAATAAGTTACACACTCCTGAGTTCCTACCCACGCCCTCCTGCTTTTCCGAAGCATATAAAATAGAGTTGAAATCCCCTCCAATCAACCGGGGGCCTTGAATTGAAGAAGTAATATTCTCCATACGACACCACAACTGTCTTCGCAGCATTGGATTGGGACTGGCATAAACTGCTGTTACCCACGACATAAAGACCTTGTTCTTACAAATTTTAAAGTGAATAAACTGCCTATGATTGATTGAAACCTCCACCTCTATGAAGCTTCTCCAAAGGAGCCAAATACCTCCAGAGAATCCCTCAGCTTCCACTCGGTGCGAGCAAGCAAAACCACTTTTCTTTATAAAATCATATGCTTTAATCCCACTAATACGAGGCTCCATTAAAATCACCATCGATGGATTATAGTTTTTAATGATCGTCTTAAACGAACGCCTGAATTCCCCAGACGCTGCCCCTTGGACATTCCAGAACATGATACTTTTTGACATAAAAAACTTACGAAGAGAGGACAGGAGCCTGCTACTGTTGTCCATTGACTTCCTCTAACAACGCCAAAGGCGTTTCTTGAACCATCGAGACTTCTCCATCAACCATCCCATCCCCATCATCATCAAACATAGGTACGGCAGGTAAGGTATGAGCATTTCCCCCTTCCGTCATCCGAAGGGTGATTTGGAGATCGGCCAAGTGTTGTGGGTCTGGTCCCTGTCTCTCGATATGATCCGTGGCCACTTCCCTAGTATCCCCATTAGGAATGTTTTGGGAGGAGCAAAATACCACTGTATGTTTAATGGGATCTAAAGTAGTTTCGAGGGGGGGAAACATTTGGTTGTTATAACCTGTCTGGGGGAGAGTGTGTGGGTTGGAATTTTGGTTTGCATGGGGTAAGGGAGTCATATTCTCCTCTCTAGTATTGAAAGCACTAGGCTGGAAAGGGTTAAAGGTGGAAGACGTTAGGGCATTCGGTTTTCTGTTAAGAGATCTTGTTGCTACATTCTTATTATACGACTTACGGCGAGCCAAGGTCTTAGCTGTATTCCTTGTGTTGGAGGTAAATATGGGGTTTGTGACGAGTGTGAAAGGCTGACGTGAGGTGGAAGGGAGGTCTGTGCAAGCTGCATGCCCATCGTTTCCATCTTCATCCAAGACTTGAGCTAAAATTTGAAACCGTGAGATACCAGTTCCGGCAAACTCCCTATTACGATTTGAGCCACCGGCGATTTCCTTACCACTAATGGGCTTCCTTCCTCTCTTGGTGGCAATCATCCAAGGACCAAAAGGCTCCATATTACTATCGTCTTTCCTGCCAACTTCCTGTTGGCCAGAAAACTCATTCCCCGGCTTAGCCTGTGGGGGATGGCCAGCACCATCAGGGCTTGTCGAGTTCCCAGCCTCATTGCAGTTGTTACTGCTATGCCCATAACGTCCACACTTGTAACATATAACTGGCAAACCCTCGTACTCCACCTTCTGGAGCTTCCCATCCAACTCAAATTGAGACACCAGTGGTCTAGTTAATGAGATACTCACTGCAAGACGGGCAAATCTTCCACGAGTTGAGGAGGCTGTATTTGAGTCGATTTTTATTACATTGCCCACTAACTGACCCAACTTCTGAAGTATTTTCCGGTCATAGAGATGAACAGCCAGACCAGGGAGGCGGATCCATACCGTAACTTGATCAAGAGCCGTGTTGGTGAAGTCAAAGGAAGGCGGCCATGGCTGCACCGTTAAATAGTGACCCATGATAAGCCACGACCCCTTGGTTAAAGCGTCCACAGCATCTCCTACCGAACGAAAACGAACCAAATAAAAGTTGTTCTCCAAGTCAATCACCGAGAAACCCATGGCTGATTTCCACATGACATTCAGTCTGGTACAGAGGGCTCTATAGCCAATCGTGCGTCCAAGCAGCTTCACAATAACTGAGTTCTTCCAAGGTTCGCTCAACTTCGCATGAAGCCTAGCCGAAAACCTGATGGATGGCATGGTTCCCTCATTAGTTTCAATAACGTCCCCTTCCTCAAAATCCTAGTCCTCAATTCCGCCTCCAACTCCGTGCTCCATAGCTTGCGTCATATTCACTAGGGTTTCTTTATATGAGACCTGCTTAGTGTTAACACCAGCTTGATCTTCGTCGCGAAACCTCGCTTTTTTAGTCGTTCTAGCCTCCCTAGGCGGCGGGGAAAAAATTCCTCCGAAGATAGGGTTTCCTCCACGTCCGAGGATTTCGGAGCTTTCCATGCATGAAAAATCTAATGACTCAAATATTTATTCTCAAGGCAAGTTTATTTTAAAATTAAGCAAACTGAAACAACGTGAATACACTTAAATTTAATGTTAACAGATCTGTTTTACCACAAAATAGTTAATAGAGAGATAGTACATGACTAAGAAAAAGATTTGAAATGTTCCTACACGGCACCACTGACTCAGAGTCGGAGGTCATTTTTTCACAACACAATCATTAAATTTCATCAATGTGATGCCCACTAAGAACAAATTAAAGCAGTTTTATTCAATCTTAAGACGTGTTTAATTTATTTTAAATTCTTTTGGCTGCATTTACTTCTCATTCGTCGAGGAAATTATCCATTGGAAATGCATTTTTGTTCTCGATTTCATACAACAATTCAATAACTTTGGTTTTACTAGCCTGAGATATTGTGTGGTATTTGATATTGTATATGGATGGAAAATTATAATTTAAAAGATACAAAATTTTTTATAAATATTTTTCGTCGTGGTTTCAAAAGATTAATTAATTTTATTACACATAATAATAAAAGTTAATATAATTTTTAATATTTTTTTATCAAAATTATTATATAAACGACATTTATATTTACCATATGTTAATAATTTTTATTTTATTACTATAATTTTTATTACAATAAAATCATGGTCTCTTAATTCCAAACTCTTCCTAAATATAAAAAGATTATGCATATGATGTTACCACACAGGAGTATAATGATGACATACGAGAGAAATTAAATGGCTCTCAGCCTTTTAGCATTAATGGGGTTGATTTGCTGTATAAAGTCCTTGTTGGCCCACCAAGCCCTTTTACATTTTTCTTTCGGTGTGAAAGACGGCCGGCCGCCCTGTTCTTAAGTGGACATTTTCAATTTTTTATTTTTAACCGACCACATTTGTTCTGTCTTGTCCTAGCTTTATGCATGTGCTTGACTTGACTTGGCCTCACTGCAGAAAATTTTAACCGATGTTAGAAATGAGAGAAATAATGATACATGCCCTAACGGGGAGACGCGGCTTCAGACGGCAGTAGACATTTCGTTCGGGTTAACCCGAATGGAACCAAACCCAAATTACATTTTGGGTTTGAGTTTGATTCAGATTAGCCATAAAATTTAATGGGGTTGAAATTTCAAAATCAGCCGGGTTGTGTTCTCCTTGATATATTTATTTTATGGGTAATTTTTAAAAACCTTCCCTGAGGTTTGGGTTTGTTACAAATAGATGGTGAGAATTGATTTATTTGTAAAAAACCCCCTACCGTCAGTTAAGTTTAACATTGACCGTTAGTTGACCGTGTAAAAACAATATTACCCTTAATAATAGTTTATAAACGAAAATAACTAAAAAAAAAACCAAATTTATTAGCTATTTTACACTTTTTAAATTATTGATATTTTCTTAAAGTTCCTATAAAAAAGTTAAAATTAAAAAATTCTCTTTAAATTATTGATATTTCCTTAAAATTCCTACAAGAAAGATAAAATTAAAAATTTAAAAATGAAATAGTCATAATCTTTACCTATGATATTGTAAATTTTTAGAATTGACAAGGATAAAATTGTCAAAAAATAGGGTTTGTGCTTTTTGCACCAATAATTTTGGTTTTTTTATAGTTATTTTCGTTTACAAACTATTGTTAAGGGTAATATTGTCTTTGCATGGTCAACTAACGGTCAATGTTAAACTTAACTGACGGTAGGGGATTTTTTACAAATAAATCAATTCTCGCCATCTACTTGCAACAAGCCCAAACCTCAGGGGAGGTTTTTAAAAATTACCCTTTATTTTATCTTTAAATCGAAATGGGTTATTGTAAGTTACTAAAATTCTCTTAGTTAATTATTATCCTTAGCATTATTATTATTTGTAATAATAATAACAATAATTTTAATAAAAATAATAATAGTAGTGAAAATAAGAATAATGATGATAATAATAATAATAACAACAACAACGATAATAATAATAAAAGATTTATTTAAAAATATTACACAAATTTTATAACAATAATACTAATTCTGAATTCTCAATCTCACAATTAAATATAAGCTAGTGCTACGTTACGTTAATCGTAACGTACGCCGCACACAGCAACAGTAGCGGATCCCACTATTGTTGCTGTGTGTGGATGTACGTTACGATTAACGTAACATAGGAGGCTCCTTAAATATACCATGCACAATTATTCTATCAGCAGAGTCATAAGTCGTATATGTAACTCACAAATTTTTTAATATTAAATTTGTGAGTCTTAAAATGGGACCATAGTGAGTCTCACTATATTTTTAAAAATTAAATTTAATGGATATGAAAATGGATCGACTTTGGTCTCATTTTAGAACCCACTCCTCTGTTACGAAGAACACCAATTAACCGGCCTGTGGCTGGACGGCCGACTCACGCAAGTGGTTGTCGTAAACACTCATGCTCAATTCTTCTTCACTTGAAAGAAAAACACACGCGGTTTCAACTAAGAAGTCAATGAAGCTGCTGCTACGAAATTGTTGGATGATAAAAAAAGTGTTGGCAGACGAAACTAGCTGCCATGAAACCTCCTAAAGCATCTATATATATTTTCATCCTGTGAACATGTCGTGAATTCTTCTTCTTTTGATGAAGTTCGTAAAATGACTGAAAGCAACACTATACAACTTTCGAATGGCGTTCAGGTATCATAATATTATATATTTGTCTAATCATGTTTCAGTAATAAATGTTTAATTATTTCTCATATATATGTTCATGCTGATTAGTGATTTGTCTTGGCCTTATTTTATTGTCCCAGCAGAATGATGACATGGATACTCAGGAAAATCATAATGATAGGAAAAGCCTGAAAAGTATTCCATCTAAAATTCGTTCAGCAGCCAACCCAATAGTCAGATCTTGTACATCTCCGTTGCAGATTCAAGATTCTGTAACTCTTTCGAGCAGCCCACTCAATTCGCAATTGGTACTATTTCTATCTTTCTCTTGATTACTTTTGTTTATTAAATTTTTTCATGAAGGTTAATTAACCTGTGCAGAGAGACCGATCACATCGGACACATCTGCTTACCACAGAAGCAGAGTTGGGCTCAACATCGCCGCCCCGATCACCTAGCCACTCAACATCGCCGTCCCGATCACCTACCCACTCATCCTCGCCGCCGCGATCACCTAGCTACTCATCGTCGCCGCCGCGATCGCCTCCATGGGCTCAACTACGTCCTCTACATCGGCTACAGGTGAACTCTCTTTCTTTATTTTCTCGTGTTTTCACATAGCTAGCTACATGTACTACATTGTTTTCCCCAAGATGCTGCTGTTGAATTTTTTGAATTATACAGAGTACTGTTGCGTGTGTGTATGTGTCTGTGTGTATACATATATATGTATGTACGTACGTACGTACGTGCATATATAGTAAAATTTTCTTTTGGCGGAAACCTTTTTTGTCCTATAATAATAGTGTATTAACTTTAGTAAGTATATCATTATTCATTATTGAATTATATCTACTGAGAAAATAAATGATCAATTTATTGGTTCAAGAGCACCAATGATCAGTTTATAGATAAATTACACAGACGCTCTTTAAGTTAACAAATGATCAATTTATTTTCTTTTGCTTTTTTATTTATCCCCAAAAAAACTTCGATCGGTTCCCATATTTTTCTCTAATGCTGTTCAAGTTAATTAATTAGTAAATACATAACACAAATGTGACATCTCATTCCTTAGTTTAAACAAATTAGACAAATAATCTATATTTTCTAATTAAGTAATTCAATGTGAATAATTAATATATGAGACAATTAACAAGAACTACTAATTAAAAAAAGAAGAATTATGAATTAACCTGTGCAGAGAGATCGATCACATCAGACACATCTGCTTACCACAGAAGCAGATTTGGGCTCAACATCACCACCCCCATCGCATATCTACTCACCATCCCGATCGCCTTCATGGGCTCAGCCATGTCCTCCAGACTCAGCCACGTCCTCCACACTCACTACACTCACCACGTCCTCCACGTCCTCCCCACACCCCACACTCCCCATAATCACCACGTCCTCCATACATCGGCTGCAGGTGAACTCTCTTCCTTTATTTTCTCGGGCTTTCACATGGATAGTTACGAGTACTATATTGTTTTACCCGTGAGGCTGCCGCTGAATTTTTTGAATTATATAGAATAATGATGCATGTAACTGTATATACTAATTAGTGTAACATGACCCAACCAAAAAAGAAAAAAAAAAACTTTTGTCTTAAAATAATATTTTTTTTGTCCTATAATGATGGTGGACTAACTGTAGTAAATGTATCATTATTCATTACTGAATTATGTATACCGAGAAAATAGATTTCACTTTTATTGTTTACGAGCACAGATGATCAAATTTATACATAATTATATTACACAAATGCTCTTTAAGTTCACAAAATAATTTGTATACTATCAATGTGAAAGTGCTTGGAATATAATTGTTGTTTTCTTATCTAATGAAATCACTGAATTTTGTGAACTAAAAAAGAATTTTAGTGAGCGCATTAAATTTTAAACCACTAAACAGCATTTAGAACTTATAAATATCGATTTTCTGAATTTTATTCTTGAAGGCCAATTGGTCATAGAATTATCTTGTTTTTGAAGCTATACTTATTCTTCTAATTAAGGTAATTTTCAGTTGCTTACCGGAACACCATGAGTTTATTTTACTTTTTCTTACATAGGACGTTGATTTAGAGTGGATCTTTGTAATCACCAACTTTGTCCTGGAGATTCCATCGGCTCTTTTTGACCAACTCTCTTCTGCGCGGAAATCTCAGTATGTGCTTTTGAGTATGTTATTGTCATTTGCAGCCCTGGTTGTATGCATTGTGGAACTCGTTTACAAATGCCAAAAGCAAAAAGCTGTGTGGAGATGGAAGGGTATATTACCTTGGCCTTGGTTCTATTATCGGCGGCGTAACAGGCCTTTTGGTAACTTCAAGGATATTATTGGACTAGTATGTGCCCTCGGTCAGTGCATTTTTGCTGCAATTCATTATAGTTTTGCTCGCCGACATGCTGATTCTCCGATAAAAATTTATTTCTGGCCTTTGGTGTTTGCTTTTGGTCTATTATGCTCCAAGGGTTTAGCTAAGTAATTAATCCAAAGAGGGCTATTTCATTGAGATGAGACGCTCGCTTCAGTGCATATGTTTCATCGGACAATGAATTGCTCCAACTTTAGGCATTTTCGTATGTAAACTATATGACTTAATCTGTTTCTTTTTCTTTTGAATTGGTGTGTACGTCAACATGGGTTTGGTTTTTGAGAGTACAAATTCAGATAAAAGTTTTCTGCTCTTCAAAAATCTGCACTAAATTGCTATACGCATCCCCTGTGAAATGACTGATATAAGTAGTACATACATTTCATTTTTGAATGCTTGAATTGAAATCAAGTTTATTTTAAAATTAAGCAAACAAGAAATACCATGATGTTGCGGACCGCCCAATTTGCTAGCCCAATTTGTCCACCAAGAGCCCAAGACAAAGCCAAGAGTGATAGCTTGGCCCAATTTCAGAAAGTTCTAGGCAACTCTCGCACATTAAGCTTGTAAATACTCTAGAATTCTCTATGCATTTCCAGCACATGTAAATTCTAGATAGTTGGTAGATTTCTCTAGAATCTCTAGAGCTTGGCAAGCCTCCCCTATAAATATGGGATGGCATTAGGCATTTGTACACAACAACAAGCATTGAGCAAGCAACTCAAGCATTGTAAAGCTCTCTTGTAATCTCTCTTGTTAGCAATACAATTTCTCTCATTTGGCTCCATTGCTCTCTTCTCTCTAACTCTTCGAAAACCTTTGACTTAGCTAGTCGAGAAGCTCAAGGCTTACTTACCAACATTCAGCAAAGTTGTCTAAGTGCCGCACGGGTTAGCTGCGCAAAACACTCATCTCATGACAAGTGGTATTAGAGCTAAGGTTTGCACCCACGCAAGTTAGCTCACGAGCAATGGCCAACACTTCGAATCCAGCACAAGAGGGTGTGGTTGGTGTGGATGTTCCACCGGAACCAAGCCGCGGCCGTGAGGGAGAACGCGCCCAAGGCAAGACTCGCAGCAAGTCCAAGGCCCCATCCGTGGATGCGTTGGAGCCTCGTGTGATTACTCTCGAAATCGCATTGTCCGCCGCTCAAGATAGCCTCGAGGGATTAGAGGAACGAGTGGACGGTCTTGAGAGGGAATACGCCGAGTTCACGGTGGCAACAAAAGCCCTCATTCAAGAGCAAGCAAATACTCTCCGAGGTTAGTTTTGTTCTTTTCATGATGAGTTGCTCAAACTTCGTAGCTTTGTTCAAGATGAACTACGCGCTGTCTGTGCGGAAGTGGATGATGTCCGCTCGGATTGGGCATGGCACAAGTGCACACTGTTCGCTAGTCCAGCTTCTGCAAGCACAAGTGATGCGCGCCGCATTGACATGCCAAAGCCCGACACCTATGATGGCACACGCGATGCCACCATCATGGACAATTTCCTCTTTGGGTTTGATCAATTCTTCGATGCCATGGGTGTCCGAGATGAGGCATCGAAAGTGGGCACAACACCCACCTATCTTCGAGGCGCTGCACAACTATGGTGGCGTCGCAAGCATGGTGTGATGGGCAAGGTCATTTGCACCATTGACACTTGGGCCGACTTTAAGCAAGAACTCCGAAAATAGTTTGCCCCAAGCAATGCAGAGAAGGAAGCGCGAGATCACCTACGTCGCCTCAAGCAATCGGGTAGCATACAGGACTACATCAATGAGTTCACTACCCTTATGTTGGAGATAAGCGACATGTTCGATAAGGATTCGCTCTTCTATTTCCAAGATGGCCTCAAGGATTGGGCCAAGACCGAGCTCGATAGGCGGGGTGTTCAAACACTTGATGACGCCATCGCCATTGCGGAGTCGCTCACTGAATACTTTATCCAATCTAAGGACAAAAAGGCCAACTAAGGCAAAGGTGGGGGAGAGAGTCGCAAGGACAAAGGTAACAACCGCAAAGATTGGGGGCAGAAGAAGCCGCCTAGCAACAAGAGCGGGCAAGGAAAATCGGAGGGCAAGAAGGAGGCACCGAAGCCACGCAGCCCATGCTTTATATGCAACGGTCCTCATTGGGTACGCGACTATTCGGAGAAGAAGTCGCTCAATGCTCTTGCTGTCCAACTCAAGAACAACCCCACAATGTCCACGGAAGAACCCCAACTTAGCATGGGTTTTCTCCAACGCCTCAGCGCACTCAATCGCCAACAGCCCACACTTGTCAAGAAATGGCTCATGTATGTAAGCGCAAAGGTAAACGGTCAGTTAGTTCGTGCGCTGCTAGACACGGGAGCGACGCACAACTTTGTGTTCGTAGACGAGGCCAAGCGCTTAGGCCTCAAGGCCACTAAGGAAGGAGGCACGATGAAGGCTGTGAACTCACCCGCCAAGCCAATTGCGGGAATCGCACAAGGCGTGCACATTACACTCGGTACGTGGAGCAGAAAGCTTGACTTCTCCATTGTGCCCATAGACGACTTCAAGATGGTCTTTGGCATGGAATTCTTCGACCAAGTCCATGCCTTCCCGCTGCCCGCTACGAACTCCCTAAGCATTCTCGACGGGAGTAAGGCATGCATGGTTCCCGTGGAACGAGGGAAGTCCGAGGAGAAGACACTCTTCGCCATGCAATTCAAAAGGGCTTTCAAGAAGGACCCAAGTTTCTTGGTCTCCATTCGGGAACTAAACGAGGAAGGAAATAACAGAACCTCGCCAAGCCAAGTCCCTCCGCAAATTCAAGCCATCCTCAATGAGTACAAGGACGTGATGCCTCCAGAACTTCCGAAGAAGCTCCCACCTCGACGAGAGGTAGATCATGCAATCGAACTGGAATAAGGCGTGAAGCCACCAACCTTGGTGCCTTATCACATGACGCCACCCGAACTTGAGGAGTTGCGGAGACAACTCAAAGACTTGCTGGACGCAGGCTACATTCGCCCCTCAAAGGCCCCATTTGGCGCACTGTTGGTATAAATACTAATGCTATTGGTGTCAATGTGCAAGTGTACACAACAAGTAATAAAGTGATGAGTATTCAAGATCGTCTCCACAGGGATTGATGTTATCAGATTTGCTACAACAATCTTAACAGTGCAGAGTTTGTGTAAAAATAAAATAAAACAATTAATGAAACTAATATATTAATTAAAATAAAAACGTAATAAATAAAATGCAACAAAGTAAATTATAACGTCAATCTCAAGGATAAAATCAATGGGAATATAGAGTAGTTGAGTGAATAAACTCTCTTAATAGTCTTGACTATTTTCTAATGGTTGACTCGGTTGCTGCAGTATTTGCTACAGCACTGGGCAGAATCCTTATGTATCCTCAGCCGTCGCATGTTGGATATCTTATATTTATATGTAACCTAACAGTGATCAGTTGTTATGCCAACATAAGATATAACATTACACGCTTAAGTTCTATTTATCCTACAAGGTGAATCCTTATGTCTAATTCATCACTAATTTTAGATTAAGCATGACCCTTTTGGAATAAGTTAAACTCAATCCAGGAAACACAATCCAGAAAACTCAATCTAAAACCAAGTATTGCTCTGATATGTTCCACTAAGATAGGCCCTTTTGCGGCTCTTTCCTAACTTGTATCATTAAATGTGTGATCAACCGAAATAATGAATAAAAATAAATACTATCAAAACAAACTGCTACAGCAAACATGCAGCAACACATATATTTAGTCAATAAACCATCAAGATTGTTTATCACTCAACCATAAATAAATTTAGTTCATGGTTTGCAAAAGAAAAATAAAGAACAAAGTTTCAGCCATGAAACACATCCCCATGAATAAATAGAAAACACAAAAACAAGAGAAGAATAAGAAGAATTAAGCTCTCAATTGATTTCTGCAAATTCTCCTCTTGTGCAGCCCTTAATTTCTCTCTTGAATCTTTTTTTTCTTTTGTTTCTTTGTGTTTCTCTCCTTGGGTGACGGCTCTCCTCATTCTTTATGATGTGTGCTTCTTTTATAACTGAAAATTAGGGTAAACGGAAGCTTAGGGCGCGCATAAGTCAGATTAGGAAATTGCAGATCGCAATTCTACAAGTATCCCGCGCGGAATTGTTCTGGGATTGCTACAGCAACGGCTACAGCAATGGTTGCTACAGCAATATCTACAACAACTGTACTGTTCCAGATTTGTTTCAACTCTTTTGTAGCCATGTTCTTTCCTTATTTTTGCAAGCCTATTGCATAGCATTTGATAAGTGCATATTTTCCATATATTTTGTTATTAATTTCTCCATCTTTTTCTTGTTTTGATCTTAAATATTCTAGTTATTTTAGTTAATTTTTAATTGAATAGGGAATTAATTAATATACATATTTTACCCTTTATTATATATTTGCTAGTTATTTTTATTTCTTATTTTTAATTAATTATATTTTATTGAATAGGGAATTAATTGGAGATTGTGGATAAAAAGAGCATGAAGAAGTTCAAATTGAAAAGGAATAAAGATTAAATTGGAAGACAAAAATACAGTCAAGAATTGATAGAACCGAGTGGAAGAAATCAAAGCAATTAATCCAATTGAGAAATGTTGAATAATTAAAAGATTTAATTTTTCCAATTGGCAATTGGAGTGCACGTGCATGGCATTGCAAAAGTGGAAAGCAATTTAAATGGGCCCACAATTGACTTTCAAAAGTTGGAATTAATGGCTTTTGGTGGCGTTAAATTGGAAAAGGATTTCAATTAGAATTGAAAAAGGATTTCTTTAGAATTGTTGGAGAAGAATTCGGTCAACTAGCATTATAAAAGGAGAGCTGCCAGAGAGCAAGAAAAGAAAGGAGGAGAATCGGCAGCAAGAGGATTTGAGGAACCAGCAGCCGCAAGAAGGAAAAGAGAGGGAGAAACCGAAAAGGAATTGAAGAAAAAGACAGCCGCTTGAATTAATCTCCATGATTGGTTTTGTCAATTCTCTTATTCCCAATTCAATTATGTTAGGCTAGATTTTTATTTGGTTGAGGGTGAATTCAAAATCCTGAACATGTCACATGATTAATTTTTAATTTCTATCATTCAATTTATTTAATTGAGATTGTTTATGTTCTTCTATAATTAATGTTCATGGTTTATTCTTGTTTTATTTGAGTGGCCAATTAGATAGGACTTGAATAAATTCTATTGCTAGATTAAAATTCTTGATCCGTAATTGTCTTGATATTTTAATCATTAGTAGCAGGTTGGAATCAGTGATTTCGACTGGAGAACATAACCTAGGTTAAATAATCCGATCTTGTGTGTTTATTGCCTAGATCAACCTAATATCTTTCTCTGCTTAATGCTTTCATTATCTTAAATTTAAAGAGCTTGTTTTAAATTATTTAATGGTTAGAGATTAGGTGAAGAGCTTGTTTTGCCTAACAACACACTAAAGAAAGATTGAGACTAACAGAGCTTATTGTTGTCTACGATTGATAGTTTTAATATAAATTGATGATAGAATTGATATATTATGTGCATGTTTGGTGGTGGCGAATGATCATTTAACCAAAGTTTTCATCATTATTATTTATTTCTCCTTTAATTAGAGTTTTTATTAAATTCTTGTTCGTAGTTTTAATTTCTTTATTTCTTACTATTTAGTTAAAAATTCATAAACCCCCCATTTTATTTATAATTGGCATTTTCTTTAGTTAGATTAATTTATATTATTATTACTACTATTATTTTATTTTAAATCTTGCTTTAGAGTTGATAATAAATATAACTAGCATAGTCTCTGTGGGATCGATCCTTACTCGCTCTGTACTAATTATTTATATTAGTGGCAATGTTTTAAATTTGGTGCACCTTAACGACACTACCAGCATTCCTTCCATGAATTATGAGCTTCTGGAAACCTACAATTATGCACACAATTTAAGCACAAATTACTTTAAATCGAACAAAACTTATTAAGATTGACTAAAATGATTATTTATGGAAAATGTAACAAAAATGCAATAGAAAACATAATTTACTCTCTAAGTAGTATTGATTTAAATCTAAAAGTGCCATGATAACTCTCATTTCATAGAGTTATCACGCACCGGTCCTCTTCCAAAAGAAAAATGATGGGTCGTTGCGGATGTGCATTGACTATAGAGCGCTCAACAAGATCACCATCAAGAACAAGTATCTGATTCCCTTGATTGCGGACTTGTTCGACCAGCTTGGCAAAGCGCGGTACTTTACTAAACTCGACTTGCGCTCCGGGTACTATCAAGTGCGCATCGCCAAGGGAGAAGAACTAAAGACAACGCACAATAAGGTACCGTTCTTTCGAATTCCTTGTTGTGCCCTTTGGTCTCACCAATGCACCTGTCACATTTTGTACACTCATGAACAAAGTACTCCAACCACTCCTCGACTGCTTTGTGGTCGTGTACTTAGATGACATCGTAGTGTATAGCACCACACTCGAGGAGCATGCCCAACATTTGCAACAAGTCCTCCAAGTACTTCGAGACAACGAGCTCTTCCTCAAATTGGAGAAGTGCTCGTTTGCCCAACAAGAGGTGGAGTTCCTTAGCTACAAGATTGCGGGCGGGAAACTTATGATGGAGAATGCCAAGGTGAAGGCCATCCTCGAATGGGAACCTCACTCGAAAGTGCCCGAGGTTCGCTCCCTCCTTGGGCTGGTGAATTACTACCGTCGCTTCATCAAGAGCTACTCAGCCAAGGCGGCACCTTTGATAGATATACTCAAGAAAAACAGAACGTGACATTGGTCCGAAAAAGTGTCAACGCGCATTCGAGGAGTTGAAGAAGACAATTTCGGAGGAACCAGTCCTCGCCCTTCCGGACCACACCAAGCCCTTCGAAGTTCAAACGGATGCCTCAAATTTTGCCATAGGTGGAGTCCTTATACAAGAAAGCCACCGCCATAGCGTTCGAGAGTCGAAAGTTAAATGATACGGAACGCCACTACACGGTGCAAGAAAAGGAGATGAAAACCATCATACATTGCTTGCGGGTGTGGCGACATTACTTGCTAGGCTCTCACTTCACGATCATGACGGACAACGTAGCGACGAGCTACTTTCAAACACAAAAGAAGTTGAGTCCAAAGCAAGCATGGTGGCAAGACTTCCTTGCGGAATTTGACTATCGGCTCGAGTACAAATCGGGTAAAGTCAATGTCATTGCGGACGCTCTAAGCCGCAAGGCCGAATTGGCAACACTTAGCATGAGCCAACCAAAGTCCGACCTTGTCTCACGCATCAAAGAAGGCCTCCAACAAAATCCACTAGCAAAGGACTTGCTGGAGAAGGTGCTCGAGGGAAAGACAAGGCGATTTTGGCAAGAGGAAGGCATCCTCCTTACCAAGGGAGATCGGCTGTTCGTGCCAAAGTGGGGAAATCTATGGAAGGAAGTGATCAAGGAGTGTCACGACTCTAAGTGGGCTGGTCATCCAGGAATTGAGCGCACTACCGCACTAGTTTAAGCTTCATATTTTTGGTCGCACATGAGGGACGACATCGAGGCATATGTGCGAACTTGTCTTGTGTGCCAACAAGATAAGGTAGATCATCAACTTCCAGCGGGATTATTGGAGCTACTACCACTCGCAACAAGACCATAGGAAAGTGTCTCCATAGACTTCATCACATCGCTGCCCAAGTCCGAAGGGTGCGGTAGCATCATGGTCGTTGTTGACCGTTACAGCAAGTATGCCACTTTCATTGCCGCACCAGCCGATTGCAAAGCGGATGAGGCAGCCTGCCTATTCGTCAAGCACATTGTGAAGCTTTGGGGAGTTCCGAAAAGCATTGTGAGCGACTGAGACCCTCGGTTCACTAGGTATGTTTTTACGGAGCTCTTCAAGATGTTGGGGACCGATCTCAAGTTCTCGACAAGCTTCCACTCACAAACGGATGGACAGACCGAGCGCATCAATGGCCTCCTTAGAGATGTACTTGAAGCATTATGTGAGCGCTCATCAGCGGGATTGGGCGAAACTACTCGACATCGCCCACTTTTCTTACAACTTGCAGCAAAGTGAGGCTACGGGCAAGAGTCCGTTCGAGATCATCATGGGATTCCAGCCCATGACCCCCAACGCCATAGCCTCAACTTACGGAGGCAAAAGTCCTGCGGCACACAAGCTCGCCCACGAATGGCACGAGGAAGCGGAGATCACGCGAGCGTATCTCAACAAAGCCGCGAGGAAAATGAAGAAGTGGGCGGATACAAGGACACGACATGCTGAGTACAAGGAAAGTGATCAAGTCATGATCAAGCTCCTACCCCAACAATTCAAGACGTTGCGGAAAGTCCACAAGGGGTTAGTGAGGCGTTACGAGGGACCCTTCCGAGTTGTACGACGTGTGGGCAACGTCTCGTATCAACTCCAACTTCCGCCAAGACTCAAGATCCATTCGGTCTTCAATGTGAGCCTTCTCAAGCGATACCATGGAGACGTGGAAGACCCGAGTCGCGGAGAATCAAGACACGCACCAACCGCCGTTGTCACCGCATTCGAAAAAGATGTGGACTACATCCTTGCGGATCGGGTGGTTTCGAGGAGAGGCGTGCCACCATACAACGAGTACTTGGTAAAGTGGAAAAACCTCCCTGAGAGCGAAGCCACTTGGGAACGTGAAAATGATTTATGGCAATTCGCTGAACACATCCAGAATTTCAAGCAGGAGAGTGTGACGAGGACGCTGTAAGCTTAGGTGTGGGAGGATGTTGCGGACTGCCCAATTTGCTAGCCCAATTTGTTCACCAAGAGCCCAAGACAAAGCCAAGAGTGATAGCTTGGCCCAATTCCAGAAAGTTCTAGGCAACTCTAGCACATTAAGCTTGTAAATACTCTAGAATTCTCTATGCATTTCCAGCACATGTAAATTCTAGATAGTTGGTAGATTTCTCTAGAATCTCTAGAGCTTGGCAAGCCTCCCCTATAAATATGGGATGGCCTTAGGCATTTGTACACAACAACAAGCATTGAGCAAGCAACTCAAGCATTGTAAAGCTCTCTTGTAATCTCTCTTGTTAGCAATACAATTTCTCTCATTTGGCTCCATTGCTCTCTTCTTTCTAGCTCTTCGAAAACCTTTGGCTAAGCTAGTCGAGAAGCTCAAGGCTTACTTAGCAACATTCGGCAAAGCTGTCTAAGTGCCGCATGAGTTAGCTGTGCAAAACACTCATCCCGTGACAATGAGCACACTTAAATTTGATGTAAAACTCTATTTTATCACAAAATAGTCAATACAGAGACAATACAAGACTACGAAAAAGATTTGGAACGTTCTTAATGTTGGTTGATTTATATAATCAATTATTACCAATGCCAAAGTGCAAGTATACACAACAAGTAATAAAGTAATGAGTATTCAAGATCGTCTCTATAGGGATTGATGTTACTCAAAGTGCCAAAGCAATCACAATAATGCAACCAACTAAAGATCGAAACAAACACTTGTCAAATTGTTCTTCCGTAACCAATAATTATGAGAGATAGAAATAAACTAATACTTGTACGAAATACACTAAATTAATTGTGTTTAAGATTCAATTGAGAATGTAGTAGTTGAATGATCAAACTCTCCTAATGGGGTGACTGTTGATTACCAAATTAGCACCAGTTGTTGTGGTAAGTGCTGTAGCACTGGGTAGAACAAATCTGCTTCCGCAGCTATCGCATGTTGGAAATCTTATACTTTTAAATCTACTAACAATGACCAATTGCTCATAAATTTAATGGATGTCTTTATGACCTTTAATCTCTCTACCCTACAAAGTGAACACCTATTTCTAGGATATCACAAATCTTAATTCAAGTATTGCCCTTATGGGATTTAAGATGACCTAATCCAGGAAACTCAACTTAAGAACAAATAATACTCCAATAATGTCCGCTAAGACATGCCCTTTTGCTGCTCTATCTTAACTAAAATCATTAAATGGGTGGTCAACCGAAATAACAATTATGATCATAAAAACTATTAGAGTATAATGCTACAACATTATCAGAACAACATATAAGAACAGTTAAGAACTCATTGGATTATTTGTTACTCAATTACACTTAAATTTAGTTCATATTCTAAATGAGAAAAGTAAACATAAATATACTGATCACAGAATACATCTAATCAATCAAAGGAAGAAGGATAATAAGAATTTAGCACGATGGAAGTCTAAGGATCCTTCTCGGTTCTTCAACAATGCCGAACAACACTCCTTACTCTTCTTCTTCTTCTCGCCTTTTAAATGTTTTTTAATGATAACAATTCTCCGCCGCCTGCTATATGGTGCATGCCTCCTTTATATCTTGCAAATTAGGTTAAAAACTGAAACTTATGAGCGTGCATGTGTTTAAATTAGGAAACATGCAGATCGTGATTTAATTGCTGACCGCGCCTATATTCTCTCCCGCATTACTCCCAGATTGCTATAGCACTGGTTGCTCTAAAATTCGCAACAGCACTTGTATTATATCCGATTGTGCTTTCTTTCTTTTGTGACCATATTCTTTCCTCCCTTTTTCCATCTACTGTCTTTGCATCATTTCATGAATTTAAAACCTACAATTTAAAATCTGTTTTTAGCACAAATTACTATGATTCAAGCAAAACTTGTTGAAACTCACTAAAATGAATGTTTATGCAAAAGGTCACCAAAATGTAATCAAAACACATTATTTGCTCTCTAGATAACCTTTATTCAAGTCTAGAACAGATGTAATAACTCTCATTTTCTAGAGTTATCACACCCCCAAACTTAAACTATTGCTTGTCCTCAAGTAATGACACATACTAATATTTCCCGCAAACAAACATGCACACACCTTCAGCTCTTTTATCAAACTTGCAAAGATTCTTCCACTTTCAGATCATATTCCCAATCATAAAAAGATGCCCATAGTAAATTAGTTCTAGACTTAAGCTTCTTTCTGTCCATAGTATGTGTGTGCTGCCTTTGTGATTGAATTTCCGATATGCTGTAACATCACCAAAGGATTGCCGAAATTTCAGCAGTCATATACTTCATTCTTACAAGGGGTAGCATAAATTCCACATACTCAAACTGTAATAGCTTTTAACATTGATAACCTGGGGGATAATCAACCTCCTCACTGTAACATTTATTTTTCATGTGAATGTCGATCACTTGTAATGATGACACCCAATTACTCAAACCATGCCCAGATCAGAGTTGCTGTAACAATATCTATGGTATAGTCTTATCTCAAGATATCTTTGACTCAAGGCTGAACATGGGGCTCATGAACAGACCTGGCTACTCAATGCCTTAGACAGAGGACATATATATATATATATATATATTATTTTTTTTAACAGATATATATATGCTACAGCATTGCCCATAACTCTCGCTGCCTTTTTACACATTTCTGCATATGGGGTGCATACTCAGATCTGGTTACTCAGCAACTTAAGACATTGGAACAAAGTTTTATTTCATCAATATCACAGTCACTTAACATGCTTCTCCCTTCAAAACTTAAGACTTTTTCTATTCTTTTGGTTTTGCTATAGCAGTCTCATACAACTCAATCACGGGCTAAGTGTTGGGACATAATTTCACTTCTATCTATAACTATCTCTACTTGGTATTCTCATAAATACTGAATAGCACTCAATTTATCTTCATTAGGTTTTCAAATCCATACACAAATAATAGATAATAGAGCTTCACACAACACAAACATAAACATATACCTAAAACACATGCATTCGGAAACAATCCCCCCAAACTTGAGAGGTGTTGTGTCCTCACAAGCAAACAAAAATAAAAACACACAAATGGACAAAGAAATCTTTTTTTTTAAGAAATAAAAAGGCAATTAGTGAGATAAAAGTACTCCCCTGTGGTGGGGACTGCAGCCCATGATGTCGATGCTATTAACGTTTCTTGGAGGCACTGCGCAGCTTATCCTTTGGTGAAGCTTTTGAGGAGGTGGTTGGCAATGGCTTTGTCTTTTTTGCTGTAGGGCTGGTGAGAGGAGTTGTGGCTGGGGTTGCTTTAGCAGTACCCGCAGATGTACTGCCTTTTCATTTGTTAGGTAGCCTTGGACTGGTGCGGATAGGCTGGTTAGGAGTTTGTTGTGGAGGTTTAGGGGTCAATGCATCAGCTGCCTGGCCCTCAGCTGTGATGGCAGCAATGACCTCAAGTAGTTGCTTGGCTTGCTTAGATGTAGGCATGGCTCTGGTTGCTGCAGCAGCCAATTCAGCATCGATTTGCTCCATCTCCTCTTCAGAGGCTGGAGGTGTTGCCATTTTTTCTTTACCCTTGGCCTTTCCTTTGCCTACAAAGACTGGAATAGGTGGCTCCATGTCAAGGTCTTCCTCCTCCTCTTCTTGAATAATATGCGGCTTTCTAGTTTTGGACTGGGATGGGATGGGTGGTTCCTCACGTTCTTGCTCTGAATTCTCCTCTACCTCTGAGGGTGAGCTATCAGTCTCAGATTTGTCACCTTCATCCTCAGGTGGGTTAGATGGTTCAGCATCTTCTGAGTCAACTTCTGCTGGAGGTTCAGTTGCAGCTTGCTCTGCTGGTTCATCTGAAGCAGTGGCTTCTTCACTGGTCTCTGCTGGAGCACCTGTGGTGCTAGTGTCAAAATTGTATTGCTGGAGCAGGGAAGCAGGGAAGCAGGGAAGTTCCGATGATTGCGTTTCATGTATTCAGCAAATTGGTGTAGTTGTCTATCCAGGTGCTATAGATAGCTCTAAAACCTACCATTTTCCCTCTACTGAGCTTCTACACACTGATGGATACTAGTGCTGAGTGCCTGGATGGCTTGTTCTAAGCCAAGAGCTCGTTGTGCTCCTGTTACAGCAGCTGGTTCAGTTGTTGTTCCAGCACTCTCGCCAACAACTCTTTCAATTGTTCGTGCCGTAAAGGCACCATCATTTTTGACATGCTCATCGCTGGCTTCAAGACGAACACCTGAAACTACACAAATGCTAGTGACAAGTGAAGGGAATAACAAAGCAGCAGTTCGATGAGTTTTGGCTGCACACTCTCATATTTCTTTTTCAATGATGCTACCTACATCTATGGGCAGCCCTCTAACAAGGACATATAGCAAAACCAATCTTTCTTGTGAAACTGTTGTAGTGTGAGTGGTGGGCATAAGCCTAGATTTTAAAATTTTCACCCACACCTTAGCAATAGGTTTTAAATCTATTCTGTTAACCACACGTCCTTCCTCGTTAACCCATGATGCCCCTTCGATAGTAAGAGTTGTAAAAATGGTAGTCCACTTTTTTTGGGTTAACTTATAACGCAATTTAGGATACTCACAAGTAATCTCAGTAAGTAAGTTATAAAAAGCATTGATAACACGTGAGTCCAATGGAACAAGAGTATTTCTTACCCAGATGTTGTGCTGATCAGGGCTTACCAAATTGGCATAAAATTCTTTTACTACCGGCAGTACAGGATTGCGAGGATGTTTGCAAAACTCTAGCCATCCTCTCTTTGCTGCAGTATTATGGATTGTTTTCACAATTCCAGTGAGTTGGTCTGGAAATTTAAACCTTTTTTCTTCTAGAATCCAACGCGGCTCTATGAATTCTTCGTATTTTTCCTCAGCGTGGTAACTCTGGAATCGTGATGGATCTTTGAGGCGATTGGCTATTTTCTTGTATCTCGGCATTGCTGCAGCAAGAAAAGATTGAAGCTACTGTTTCTGAGAATAAAAAGAGAAGAAGAGGTTAAGAATTAGGAGAGTTGGACTTGCGAAAGAGATGGGGAATAGTGGCGTGGACACTAAGCACAGTGACTCCTATTTATAGTGGACTGTAATGTGAAGATAACTACAGTAACTTAGAGATAATTGAGAGAATAAAATATTTGAATTAAATGTGCATATCCCAAAATTATCGGTCATTAAAATTAAAGCTGTGATTTTGGAGATTTGTTTCCACAATTTCTATCCATATCCGAGCGTCCATCTGTCATGATTTCATCTCCAACGGTAAGTGAAGGCTCCAGCCTTTAATTTACTGTAACAGGAAAAATTGTTGCTGCAGCCCCCCTTTGCTTATTCCAATGCCGTGCACAGAATCCATACCAAAGCGTCTGACACGTGGTTGTTGTCCCTTGAGTTCTGTCACTAGAGATTTGCACTTGTCAATATGAAATGCAATTGCCACCTTTATTTCAAACTAAAATTAAGTTTAAAATTATGAAAATAAATAGATTAAATGACATTGAAAATAAGGAATGCAATAATGTAAAATGATTAAAATAACAAAACACGATTAACGAAAATAGTAAAGAGGAATGGCTGTTCATAAAACCAAAGGATTTCAAAATTGGTTTATAGTGGCTGGTTCCTCAATGGGCTGCCTCCCATGAAGCGCTTGATTTAAGGTCCTTCAGCCTGACCTTCTGTCTTTGCTCAATAGTTGGGTTCTTGAAGGAGTAACACCTCCTTTGAACCTTCTGCTACTGGATGTAAGTAATGCTTAACCCTGTGCCCATTAACCTTGAATTAGTGGCCTGTTTGTTCATCCAAAAGATCAACAGCTCCATGAGGGTAAGATTTTAACAGCTTAAACGGGCCAGACCATCGTGACTTGAGCTTTCCTGGAAACAATCTTAGTCTTGTATTGTGGAGCAACACTAATTGACCAAGGGTGAACTGCCTATGTTGAATATGCTTGTCATGCCAGTGTTTTGTTATTTCTTTATAAATTCTGGCATTTTCATATGAAAATAAGCTTAATTCATCAAGCTCACACAGTTGAAGCTTCATTTGTTCTGCTGCAGCATGCATGTCCCAATTTAGTTTCTTTAGTGCCCAGTGTGCTTTATGCTCTAGCTCTAGGGGCAAATGACAAGCCTTGCCATAAACAATTCGGTAAGGAGACATGCCGATTGGGGTTTTGTATGCTGTTCTGTAGGCCCATAAAGAATCATGTAAATGTAAAGATCAATCCTTCCTTGTTGGGTTCACCACTTTTTCTAGGATCTTCTTAATTTCTCTGTTGGACACTTTAGCCTGACCATTTAATTGTGGGTGATATGTTGTTGCTACTTTGTGTCTGACTCAATATTTCATCATTGCAGCAACAAAGATTTTGTTGCAAAAATGTGCACCTTCATCACTAATAATTGCTCTAGGGGTGCCAAACCTGGAGAAAACATTTTTTTGAAGAAAAGTTACCACGGTTTTAGCATCATTGGTAGGTAATGCTATAGCTTCCACCCACTTGGAGACATAATCTACAGCAACCAGGATATATAAGTTCCCAAAGGATGGGGGAAAGGGTCCTATGAAATCTATTCCCCAAACATCAAAGACTTCAACTTCCAGTAAGTTGGTCAATGGCATCTCATGTCTGCTAGTTATGTTCCATGTTCGTTGACATCTGTCACACCCTTTAACAAAGTCATAAGCATCTTTAAAAATAGTGGGCCAAAGATAACCTGATTGTATAATTTTGGCAGCTATTCTATGACCCCCAAAATGTCCTCCATATGCTGCAGTATGATATGATTCCGGTATATGAGGTATTTCTTTTGTTGCAACACACATTCTAATTACTTGATCTGAGCATAGGTTATATAGATGTGGGTCATCCCACTGGTAGCTTTTAACATCATGAAGGAATTTCTTTTTCTCTTGAAATTTCAGCTCAGGGGGTAGCAACCCACTGACTAGATAATTAGCAAAATCTGCATACTAAGGAGATTCTGACTACTGCAGCATCTGTGCTTGCTGTACTACCATTAGCTGTTCATCAGGAAAACTTTCAGTGATCCTCTTCCTTGTCAATGTACTAGTGTCTGCTTCCAACCGTGACAAATGATCTGCCACTTGATTCTCAGTCCCCTTTCTATCTTTAATTTCCAGATCAAATTCTTGAAGCAATAAGATCCATTTGATTAGTCTTGGTTTGGCATTCTTCTTTAAAATTAAATATTTGATGGTTGCATGGTCTGTGTACACAGTTACTTTAGTACCTACTAAGTAAGCTCTGAATTTGTCAAAAGCAAAAACTATTGCCAACAACTCTTTCTCTGTAGTAGTGTAGTTGATCTGTGTTAAAGTGAAAGTTTTGCTTGCATAGTATATGGAATGAAAAACCTTATTCTTCCTTTGCCCTAATACTGCTCCCACAGAATGATCACTAGCATCACACATCAATTCAAATGGTAAATTCCAATCTGGAGATATAACTACTGGAGCAGTAATGAGGGCTTTCTTTAATTCTCCGAATGCTTGAAGGCATTCTTTGTCAAAGTGAAATGGTTTGTCATGCTCCAGCAATGAACACAGAGGCTTGGCTACTTTGGAAAAATCTTTAATGAATCTTCTGTAGAAACCAGCATGACCTAGAAAACTCCTAATCCCCTTTACTGAAGTTGGGGGTGGTAGTTTATCGATTACCTCTATCTTGGCTTTGTCTACCTCAATACCATCCTTGGATATCTTGTGACCCAATACTATTCCTTCTTACACCATGAAATGGTACTTCTCCCAATTAAGTACTAAGTTGGTCATCTCACATCTTTTAAGAACTTCTTCCAAGTTATGTAAACAATTGCTGTATGTTTCTCCAAAAACTAAGAAATCATCCATGAAAACTTCCAAAGTCTGCTCTACCATATCAGAAAATATAGACATCATGCATCTCTGAAAAGTTGCTGGAGCATTGCATAACCCAAAAGGCATTCTTCTGAAGGCAAATGTTCCATAAGGACAGGTAAATGTAGTCTTCTCTTGATCCTCTGGTGCTATAGCAATCTGGTTGTAGCCTGAATACCCATCTAAGAAACAGTAGTATTGTTTTCCAACAAGCCTGTCCAGCATCTGATAGATGAATGGAAGTGGAAAATTGTCTTTCCTTGTGGCTTTGTTGAGCTTCCTGTAATCTATACACACTCTCCATCCAGTCACTATCCTTGTAGGAATAAGTTCATTTTTCTCATTAGCCATTACTGTTATCCTGAAACGACCCGCCCCGCAACCTCCCCCAGGGCGAGTCTATCTAAACTCGTAAAATCGAATTAATAACAAATCTATAAAAATTTCGGCAGAGTCTCCCTTATAAATAAAACATATCCAACCCTGCAATTGACAAAATAACACTCCCGAAATAATTTAATAACCAAACATCCTCCATAACCAACTTCTCAAACCAACTTCTCAAATATCACCAAAATCATCCGAATATTAAAATACAACGATTATCCTTAATAACATAAAATAATAACACAAATTTCGAATATAATAATAAAATCCACGACTTCTAGCACCATCACGTGACCACAATATCAAACTAACGTTCACTACTGGGTTGACTGATGTACCTGTAAATCTCCTGTGGGGGGAAAAATATAATAAAAGAGGGGTGAGTATAAAACTCAGTGAGCTCAGTGAGTGGATAGTAGGTGCTGATACTTTAATAAATTATTCAAAATCATTTAATCTTTCTCAAATCTTTTCTTAAATCAATTTCAATTTCGTAAATCAATTCTCAAATCAATTTCTCAAAATATCATAAACTCATTTAATTCAAATTGAATAACTGCAATAATAAATCTGCATAAAATCGATGGAATCACCATACTCATATTAAATACTGAATACTAAAAACTGTCATCAAACAAGTACCCAGGGGATAATCTGATCATATCCGGGCTACAACGGCCAGGCAATAACGCACTATCTGGGTAACGTCACGCCCCGGAGCCACAACGGATAGATGGGGACGATCTCATCTCATATCTCATATCTCTTATCTCATATATCTGTACTGTGCATGCATAAGCCCCCAAAAGGCAAAAGCGCCCGAACACACGGCCCAAAGCCTCTATGTGTGTCCCGACGGGCCCCAAAGGCCTCTATCTCATCTTATCTGTATCTCTTTTCTGTATCTCTTTTTATCTGTATCTCTGTATCTGGAGGGAAGGGTACTGTCTAATGATTTCAAAACTGATATTAAACATATGATCCCATCTGAAATCTCATTTTCTTTCTATTCAACATATCTCAAGTCTGCTCAATTCTAATATCATGCTTTTACTCAAAAACGATAATAAAATCGTAAATCGAACTCATTCTCAATATCAATAAATATCAACACATAACTAAAAATCAATTCGCTGAAAAATCATTAAATCGACGCATTAAATATTTATTTCTCAACCATACTGTACTATCTAATAAAATCAGCATATACTATGAAAATAGGTTTTGTATATTCCACTCACAGTGATGATGTCTGGACTCAGTATCAACAACGTCCGCGGGTAGATTCTCGTTCGCGGATGCGGATCCTCCTAATCACGGAAAACACCATAATTATTCTCCGTAAAAACCAATTGATATAATAAATCTCGAAACAAATATCTATTAACGATAAACTAGTCCCGCATGTATAAAATTACCAAAATGCCCCTATAGGCCAAAATTGCCAAAATACCCCAACATCAATATTTTACCAACTTATCCTCAAACTTCATGATTTTACCAAATTATCCTCATATTCGTTAATACCCATATTGTCCTCAATTCAGATTACATAAATTAATCACATTGTCCGAAATTACGAAATTACCCTCAGGGCATAAAATTACCGAAATGTCCACTGATTACATAAAATTACACAATCACCCCCAAAAGTCCATGAATTTACCGAATTTCCCCTCGCCGGTCAACGGTGACCGGACTTCAGTCAACGACGATGGGGAACTTAGGTCTGCTAGTTCCGGCCTCGGTGAATCCAACGGTGGTGGCAGTGAGTCGCCACGCGCGCTATCGGCGGCGGATCGAAGTTCCAAAGTTCCGCAAATTTTCGGAGATCATTCGGCGAGTTCCGGGCGTCCCCGGCGGTCGTGGCTGGTCGGGAAATGTTGCTGGGGATGTGAGGAACCAGTTCCAAGTGGTGGCGCGTCACAACTCCGACGGGATCAACGGCAACGAAAACGGGTCGAAGCCGCGACTTTTCGAGCTCGATCACCGGCGTTCTGGCCAGTTTCCGGCGACGATAACGGCAGGGATACGACGGTCTGCTTCCAAGCTTCAGATCAGTACCAAGCACGGCCGGTAAAGTGGCTGGAGTTGGGAGAAATCGTCGGGTCAATCCGCGGGTTACTGGGTCGGGTTCTCGGGTCAACGGGTCTGACTTCTCTCTCTATCTTTCTCTCTCTTCTCGGGTTCTTTCTCTCTAAAATGGAAAACCCGTTTCCCTCTTTCCAGTTATACAATTCTGCCCCTCTTTTTTTTTTTTTTTTTTTTAAGCTTAATACAAATTAAGCGAATTTCAGACCCGTTACGAAAATAAAATCCGACCATCGGCGCGTATAATCGAGCTCAATTTATCCCAATTAAACTATAGTGACGAAATTAAAAATTAACAGAGAAGAGGAAAATAAAAATCGGCACTTTATTAAGAAAGTCCAAGTGCGTATATTACATATCCCTTCTTTTTTTAGAACACACTGAACTGGGCTTACCCATGAACTGTCTGATATTGGGTATATGATTCAAGCATCTAACCATTTGATGATTTCCTTCTTCACCACTTCTTTCATAATAGGATTCAGCCTTCTCTGGTGCTCCACCGAATTACTGGAAAAGTCTTCTAAAAGGATCTTATGCATACATATTGATAGGCTGATACCCTTTATATCTGCCATGGTCCATCCAATTGCTCTTCTGTATTTTCCCAGCAAATCCACTAGGCTTTGTTCTTGACCTGCATCCAAAGTAGACGAAATGATTACAGGGAGTGTGTTGTTTTGACCAAGATAAGCATACTTTAAATGTGAAGGTAACAGTTTTAATTCAAGACTAGGGGGTGATTCAATAGATAGTAAAGTTGGTTTTACTTCCCTATCTGAAAGATTCAGGTGTTCAACGACTCTGGTGTGCCTATTAGATTGTTGTTTGTCCATCTAATCTGTTTGACTTGCTGCAACATCTTCCTCTTCAACCTCCTCAAAGTTGGTGACTTTGTTAAGTACATTACTGCAACATTGGTCCATTCTGTTTACTACAACAAGATCCACTACACTTAAGAAATTTCAATCTTTTATTTCATCAGGGTTTGGCATAGCCTCTAGTACATTAAATGTGACTTATTGATCATTCACTCTCATGGCCAGTTCTCCTTTCTGCACAGCTATTAGAGTTTTTCCAGTTGCTAAAAATGGTCTGCCAAGTATAATGGGCACCTCTTTATCAGCTTCAAAGTCCAACACAATGAAATCCACTGGAAAAATGAATTTGTCAACCTTCACCAGTACATCCTCTATCTTTCCTTCAGGATATGCATGAGATCTTTCAGCCAATTGCAGAGTGATAATTGTTGGTCTGCACTCCCCCATTCCAAGCTGCTTAAACACAGATAATGGCATCAAGTTAATACTAGCTCCCAGATCACAAAGTGCTCTACCAGCATACATATTCCCTATAAAGCAGGGTATTGTAAAACTCCCTAGATCTTTCAATTTTGTGGGAATTTTACTCTGAAGCATATGGCTGCTTTCCTGTGTTAGGGCAACAGTTTTAAATTCTCCAAGCCTTCTCTTTCGTGCCAAGATATCTTTCAGAAATTTCACATAATTTGGCATTTGCTCTAAAGCTTCCACAAAAGGTATGTTTATATGCAATTGCTTCAGCACTTCCAGAAATTTACTGAACTGCTTGTCTTGTTTTTGCTTCTGGAACCTTTGAGGGAAGGGTGGTGGATGTCTAAACTGCGGGTTAGATTCAGGAGTTACCCACCTCTGTTTGTTTAAGTTGGTGCAGGTTGTGGCTATTGGTATTGTAACTTCTTTTTCAGCAAGATCTGGTTGAATTTCTTTTGCAGTTGCTGTAGCTGGATCCCTAGCATCAGAGTCTTGATGTGAAGTCTACTGTAACAAGCTTCCCTTTTGAGTTGGTTTTTGGGCTGAATTGCATTCCATCCCATTTTTGGTTACCTTAACTGGGGTATCAACATGCTTTTCAGATCTCAGACTAATCACTTTGCAGTGTTCTTTGCTCTCTCTCCTAGGATCTTCTGTGTTGCTAGGTAAGCTTCCTTGAGTTCTGCTGCTCATTGCTGTAGCTAATTGTCCCATTTGATTTTCAAGGTTCCTCAAGGACACAGCTTGACTCTGCACAATTGCTTCATTCTTTGCAATGTACTCCTTGATTAATACTTCCAATGAAGTGATTGGATCCTGATTGATATGCTTTTGCCCTTGCCTCTGTTGATGAAAACCAGGTAGTTGTGGCTGTGTGTTTTTACTTAGTCCTTTCAATGCTGGAGCATTTTGATTCTGATTGCTTCATGAGAAATTTGGGTGTTGTTTCCAGCCTGGGTTGTAAGTATTTGAATATGGGTTATTCTAAGGTTGTCGATTGAAGTTACCCACATAATTTACTGAGGCTGGATTTCCAGGACAATTATCAAAATCATGATCTTCACCACAGTAAACACAAGAAAGTTCAGTAACTTACTTTACTGTTGCTGGAGCAGCTGCCATGGCTTTTACCATGTTAGTCAATGAAGTTACTTGAGCTGATAGGGCTGTAATTGCATCAATGCTGTGTACCCCTGTTGATCCTTTGGCTACTGGTTGCCTAGCTGAAGGCCATTGGTAATTATTATTGGCAATTCTCTCCAAAATTTCATAAGCTTCAGTGTATGATTTGGATAACAGAGCCCCATTTGCTAACGCATCCACCATTAACCTTGTGCTCGGGTTTAACCCATTGTAGAAAGTTTCCAATTGAATGCAACAAGGAATACCATGATGAGGACACCTTCTGAGTAATTCCTTGAACCTTTCCCAAGCCTCGTACAGACTCTCATCTTCAATTTGATAGAAGGAGGTAATTTCATTCCGTAATTTCGCATTTTTTGTTGGTGGGAAATATTTCATTAGGAATTTATCAGCCAATTCATTCCATGTAGTGATGCAATCATATGGTAATGAATTTAATCATGCTCTTACTCGATCCCTTAAGGAATAAGGAAAAAGCCTCAGCCTTAAAGCATCTTGCGTTGCTCCAGCAATCTTGAAGGCATCACTTACTTCCAAGAACAATTTAAGATGGAGATGAGGATCTTCATTTGGCAATCCATTGAATTGCCCAACTGTTTCCAACATTTGAAACATCACTGGTTTTAACTCAAAGTTAGCAGCATCTACTTCAGGTCTGATGATACCAGGATGGACAACTTGAGGAGTTAGCACAGCATAATCTCGTACAGATCTGTCTCTGTCATCAGCCATGTAAATAATATTGTTGTTGCCTAGCTGTCTCCTGTTAGCATGTTCATTCTGCTCTTCTTGAATGTTGGCTGGTTGTAAAGGCCCGTTAGGGTTCAAATTTCCCTCAACTTGCAAATTATTCATGTCTGAAACAGTCTTTGAATTTCTTTGTTCTCTTCGCAAAATCCTGATAGTCCGTTCAATCTCAGGATTGAATTGGAATATCACAGATCCGTCCTTGCGCATGCACGTACTGATCTGCCAAACAATAAAATGAATCCAGTTTAGTTTTAGTGCTATCACGATTTACTTCACACTTTAAAAATAAACAATCAATCCCCGGCAACGGCGCCAAAAACTTGTTGGTTGATTTATATAATCAATTATTACCAATGTCAAAGTGCAAGTGTACACAACAAGTAATAAAGTAATGAGTATTCAAGATCGTCTCTATAGGGATTGATGTTACTCAAAGTGCCAAAGCAATCACAATAATGCAACCAACTAAAGATCGAAACAAACACTTGTCAAATTGTTCTTCCGTAACCAATAATTATGAGAGATAAAAATAAACTAATACTTGTATGAAATAAACTAAATTAATTGTGTTTAAGATTCAATTGAGAATGTAGTAGTTGAATGATCAAACTCTCCTAATGGGGTGACTGTTGATTACCAAATTAGCACCAGTTGTTGTGGTAAGTGCTGCAGCACTGGGTAGAACAAATCTACTTCCGCAGCTATCACATGTTGGAAATCTCATACTTTTAAATCTACTAACAATGACCAGTTGCTCATAAATTTAATGGATGGCTTTATAACCTTTAATCTCTCTACCCTACAAGGTGAACACCTATATCTACGATATCACAAATCTTAATTCAAGTATTGCCCTTATAGGATTTAAGATGACCTAATCCAGGAAACTCAACTTAAGAACAAATAATACTCCAATAATGTCTGCTAAGACATGCCCTTTTGCTGCTCTATCTTAACTAAAATAATTAAATGGGTGGTCAACTGAAATAACAATTATGATCATAAAAACTATTAGAGTATAATGCTACAACATTATCACAACAACATATAAGAACAGTCAAGAACCCATTGGATTATTTGTCACTCAACTACACTTAAATTTAGTTCATATTCTGAATGAGAAAAATAAACATAAATATACTGATCACATAATACATCCAATCAATTAAGGGAAGAAAGATAATATGAATTTAGCACGATGGAAGTCTAAGGATCCTTCTCGGTTCTTCAACGATGCCGAACAGCACTCCTTACTCTTCTTCTTCTTCTTGCCTTTTTAATTGTTTTTGGATGATAACAATTCTCCGCCACCTGCTATGTGGTGCATGCCTCCTTTATATATTGCAAATTAGGTTAAAAATCGAAACCTATGAGCGTGCATGTGTTTAAATTAGGAAACATGCAGATCGTGATTTAATTGCTGACCGCGCCTATATTCTCTCCTGCGTTACTCCCAGATTGCTATAGCACTGGTTGCTCTAAAATCCGCAACAACACTTGTATTATTTCCGATTGTGCTTTCTTTCTTTTGTGACCATCTTCTTTCCTCCCCTTTTCCATCTACTGTCTCTGCATCCTTTCATGAATTTAAAACCTACAATTTAAAACCTGTTTTTAGCACAAATTACTATGATTCAAGCAAAACTTGTTAAAACTCACTAAAATGAATGTTTATGCAAAAGGTCACTAAAATGTAATCAAAACACATTATTTGCTCTCTAGATGACTTTTATTTAAGTCTAGAACAGATATAATAACTCTCATTTCCTAGAGTTATCACTTACCACCCATTACATTTCATCAATGTGATGCCCACTGACAGCAAATTGAAAGTAGATTGTTTCATTCAATCTTAAGACGTGTTTTATTTTAGATTCTTTTGTCTGCATTTATTTCTCATTTTGTCGAAGAAATTATCAGTTGGAGATGCATTCTTGTTAAATTTTTGCATCATCATAACACCTCAATACCAAATAGTATTATAGTTGA